>NW_024427722.1:70000-75422 GCF_017562075.2 Anopheles merus | reverse complement strand
CGTCCACTAGGTAGGGTACTTTTCATACAAACATCATGTGCACGTGCCAAAAGTGCGGGAACAAAAATTGCTCGGTCAGACCTACGGCGGGCCATAACCTACGAATACTAAACGTCGCAGACATGGGTCGTAGAACAATTTTAAGCTCGTCTAATCATTCTCTATCCGATTCTGGATAGTGTTTTTTGACCACTTTTCATCATTTTGTGACCACCCCGAACCTAGGGACAGCTCCCTCTTTTTGCAAAAAGTGCACCGAACGGGCCGGAGAGCTCGAGTAGTCAAAAAAAATTTTTTCGCTAAAAACCCTCAAACGTGTCAGAAACACACCCTAGATGATGAAAAGTGCAACCAGAAAGTCAACCGACAACATGCCCGGGGGTACCAATTTGCTCTACGCGTCCCTAGGTAGGGTACTTTTTCATACAAACATCAATGTGCACGGTGCACAAAGTGCGCGGAACAAAAATTGCTCGGTCAGACCTACGGCGGGCCATAACTCGAATACTAACGTCGCAGACATGGGTCGTAGAACAATTTTAAGCTCGTCTAATCATTCTCTATCCGATTCTGGATAGTGGTTTTTTGACCACTTTTCATCATTTTGTGACACCCCGAACCTAGGGACAGCTCCCTAGCTTTTTGCAAAAAAGTGCACCGAACGGGCCGGAGAGCTCGAGTAGTCAAAAAAATTTTTTTCGCTAAAAACCCTCAAAACGTGTCAGAAAACACCCTAGATGATGAAAAGTGCAACCAGAAAGTCAACCGACAACATGCCCGGGGGTACCAATTTGCTCTACGCGTCCCTAGGTAGGGTACTTTTTCATACAAACATCAATGTGCACGGTGCACAAAGTGCGCGGAACAAAAATTGCTCGGTCAGACCTACGGCGGGCCATAACTCGAATACTAAACGTCGCAGACATGGGTCGTAGAACAATTTTAAGCTCGTCTAATCATTCTCTATCCGATTCTGGATAGTGGTTTTTTGACCACTTTTCATCATTTTGTGACACCCCGAACCTAGGGACAGCTCCCTAGCTTTTTGCAAAAAAGTGCACCGAACGGGCCGGAGAGCTCGAGTAGTCAAAAAATTTTTTTCGCTAAAAACCCTCAAAACGTGTCAGAAACACACCCTAGATGATGAAAAGTGCAACCAGAAAGTCAACCGACAACATGCCCGGGGGTACCAATTTGCTCTACGCGTCCCTAGGTAGGGTACTTTTTCATACAAACATCAATGTGCACGGTGCACAAAGTGCGCGGAACAAAAATTGCTCGGTCAGACCTACGGCGGGCCATAACTCGAATACTAAACGTCGCAGACATGGGTCGTAGAACAATTTTAAGCTCGTCTAATCATTCTCTATCCGATTCTGGATAGTGGTTTTTTGACCACTTTTCATCATTTTGTGACACCCCGAACCTAGGGACAGCTCCCTAGCTTTTTGCAAAAAAGTGCACCGAACGGGCCGGAGAGCTCGAGTAGTCAAAAAAATTTTTTTCGCTAAAAACCCTCAAAACGTGTCAGAAACACACCCTAGATGATGAAAAGTGCAACCAGAAAGTCAACCGACAACATGCCCGGGGGTACCAATTTGCTCTACGCGTCCCTAGGTAGGGTACTTTTTCATACAAACATCAAAGTGCGCTTAACAAAAATTGCTCGGTCAGACCTACGGCGGGCCATAACTCGAATACTAAACGTCGCAGACATGGGTCGTAGAACAATTTTAAGCTCGTCTAATCATTCTCTATCCGATTCTGGATAGTGGTTTTTTGACCACTTTTCATCATTTTGTGACACCCCGAACCTAGGGACAGCTCCCTAGCTTTTTGCAAAAAAGTGCACCGAACGGGCCGGAGAGCTCGAGTAGTCAAAAAATTTTTTTTCGCTAAAAACCCTCAAAACGTGTCAGAAACACACCCTAGATGATGAAAAGTGCAACCAGAAAGTCAACCGACAACATGCCCGGGGGTACCAATTTGCTCTACGCGTCCCTAGGTAGGGTACTTTTTCATACAAACATCAAAGTGCGCTTAGCAAAAGTTCTCCGTCAGACCTACGGCGGGCCATAACTCGAAAACTAAACGTCGCAGACATGGGTCGTAGAACAATTTTAAGTTCGTCTAATGATTCTACATCCGATTCTGGATAGTGGTTTTTTGACCACTTTTCAAAATTTTGTGACACCCCAAACCTAGGGGCAGCTCCCTAGCTTTTGTCAAAAAATGGTCACCGAACGGGCCGGAGAGCTCGAGTAGTCAAAAATTTTTTTTCGCCAAAATCACTGAAAACGTGTAGAAAACGCATTTTAGATGATGAAAAGTGAAACCAGAACGTCAAACAACAACTTTTTTGGGGGTACCCTTTTTACTCTACGGGCCCCTAGGTAAGGCGCGCCATTAGCGCTTTCCTCTCGAGTTCCCAACTTTTGCCCTCCTGGGAACATGATCATTTGTTCATTGCCTACTATAGGGAGGGTACCTTGCTCCGAGGTCAAAAATGAAAATTTCACCAAATCGTAGTTTTTACCTCTATTTTGTCGTAGGAGCATGGTTTGAGGTGTCGGTGGGTCATTTCGGCCCCCATTTGGGTCATACGTCCCCTCCCCGATTTAGTTCGTCGTATGACCATAGTCCGAACTTATGAAGCAAAAGTGGTGTCTGGTGGTGTCTGCCGATGATCTTAACCTATGATTTCGAGTTGATATGCGTATATTAGAGTAAAATTAGGCCTTGTAGTACACGGCTTATGCCCCGGACTAGGTGTCCCGGGGACAAAATCTCGAAAATTACAGACACCCCAGCATCGCTTAAGGTGGTCAGTAGCAAATATATTTTTGGGTCTTCGGACCCATGAAGAGACAGTAGCTGGCTAGTTTGCTGTACTCTTACGCTGAGAACTGGCAGCGTAGAGGGTCTACGGACCCTGAAAGGACCTACCCAACCTTTCAAAAAGCTCCCTGGAGCGGTACATCACGGGTCTACGGACCCTAAGACTTCGTCGTGATGGTTTCAAGCATAAAAGTCGTAACAGTTTAAGAGGTTTTCGTAAGCGTATATTAAATGCATGCTTGAAACTAAGCCGCGTTGTCTTTAAACACTGCAAGACCAATCGAACTTTTTAGGGAAACTCGAAGGATTCACGCTAAGCTCGATGAGCTATTAAGGGTAGTGGTGCATGGTTTGTCGGCGTTCCTTGGATCTAATCCATTGAACAAATGTGTCTGGGGTCATGGTGCAGGTAAAATAGCGTGATGAAACCGGGTTTCCCTTACCAAATGTGGCATAACTTTCCCTGAGAGCGAAGCTCAGACCCACGTAGGGGAGAGCAAAGTGGAACTTAAATGTTCTATGCAGCAAATGTTCGCCATGCGGATAAACAAGTTGGAATAGCTCAATGTAGTGTAATGCAAACACGAATCGCAATTAACGATAAGGGGACCCAGAAGCAATTCTGCGGAACCCTCGGGGGAGGTGTGAGTTGATATAATTAGAGGTGATAGTCCAAGTTGTTCGAGCTCCGGCTCGGCAGCCGATACGAGGTTCCTGTTGAGCTTGTACATCGCGCAGAGGCGCCGTTCGGTTCTAGCAATGATTCCCGCCACCATGTTTCATGCGTGCAGAGGTCCGTTAGAGCTCGAGCAATGTGTCCCGCCGTGATTACGAAAAAGTTTAACAGTTGACTAAGTTGGGGGTGTGTTCAAGTAATCGCGCAGAGATGCCGATCGGTTTCTAGCAATGTTTCCCGTCACAAGGTGGTATTGGCACCTGTGCAGAGTGACCGTTAGCAATGTCTCCCGTATCACGGTGGTGTTCTACCACTAGTGCAGAGTGACCGCTAGCAATGTCTCCCGTCACAAGGTGGTAGCCCAGTAGTGCAGAGAAGCCGCTAGCAAGTCTCCCGTCACAGAGTAAGCAGGTCCGCGAAGTGCAGAGTAGCCGTTAGCAATGTCTCCCGTATCACGGTGGTATCATTCCACTAGTGCAGAGTGACCGCTAGCAATGCTTCCCGACACACGGCGGTAGCTTACGCAGTGCAGAGAGACTCAGGAGCAAAGTCTTCCGACACACGGTGGTAACTCGACGAGGTGCAGAGTAACCGTTAGCAATGTCTCCCGTATCACGGTGGGGTTCTTCCACTAGTGCAGAGTGACCGCTAGCAATGTTTCCCGACACATCGAAGGAGTAGATCCACGAAGTGCAGAAAGATCGCTGAACCAATCAATGCATCCCGTCGTGGAGAGCTTACACGCCCGTAGGACAAAACAGTGGGGTGTATCCAAGTGAAACATTAGTATACATGAGAGTGCAGAGTACCGATTGGACTATAGTGGTCAAAACGCAGCCGGGTAATTCAACTCTGTAGCCGTACAAAGGTATCCGCCTGTTAGAAGGACACCGTACGGTTTACAGTTTTAACAAAAATGCAGCCGCGGTAATTTCAACCCAACCCACTATAGCCATTCAATGTATCCGTCATAATCATGTATACCGATCGGAGTAGCCAAAGACAATGTTCGTCTAGTGTTGTTGGGGTGTATGCGCGCAGAGATGCCGTTCGGTTTAAAGCAATGTTTCCCGTCACGAGGTGGTATTGGCACCTGTGCAGAGTGACCGTTAGCAATGTCTCCCGTATCACGGTGGAGTTCTTCCACTAGTGCAGAGTGACCGCTAGCAATGTCTCCCGTCACAAGGTGGTAGCCCAGCAGTGCAGAGAAGCCGCTTTCAGCAATGTTTCCCGTCACGAGGTGGTATTGGCACCTGTGCAGAGTGACCGTTAGCAATGTCTCCCGTATCACGGTGGAGTTCTTCCACTAGTGCAGAGTGACCGCTAGCAATGTCTCCCGTCACAAGGTGGTAGCCCAGCAGTGCAGAGAAGCCGCTGTAGCAAAGTCTCCCGTATCACGGTGGAGTTCTTCCACTAGTGCAGAGAGATCGCTGAACCGTGCAATGTGTCCCGTCGTGCGCACCCGTTCGACCAGATGTAACAAGTTGGGGTGCAAGTTGCAAGTTCACGCGCAGAGATGCCGTTCTTTCAGCAATGTTTCCCGTCACGAGGTGGTATTGGCACCTGTGCAGAGTGACCGTTAGCAATGTCTCCCGTATCACGGTGGAGTTCTTCCACTAGTGCAGAGTGACCGCTAGCAATGTCTCCCGTCACATTGGTGGTAGCCCAGCAGTGCAGAGAAGCCGCTGTAGCAAAGTCTCCCGTATCACGGTGGTATCATTCCACTAGTGCAGAGAGATCGCTGAACCGTTCAATGTGTCCCGTCGTGGTGTGCTTGTAGCGAGCACGTAGGATACACCTTGCTTTGTTGGTTTGGGATAGGAGTGGTCGCGCAACTGCCTCCACGCCGCAGAGTGCCAGTTCGGATTGAAGGTCAACTTTAGCCGTTCAATGCATCAGTCGGTGGGT
>NW_024427722.1:62500-65000 GCF_017562075.2 Anopheles merus | reverse complement strand
GAGATCGTCACTATCTGGGACGTACATTAATTTGTACCTACATAGGCACACGCTTTTGTAGAGAGCATATCAAGACGTGAAGTGTTATGTTGGAGGTCGAGTGCGCTGCTTACCAAACTTTGAACGCGGTAACTTGTACTCGGCACCGACATGGACACTTCCAAACCCAAGGAATGAGTTGTGAGTTTTACTAAGAGAAACAGGTAATTGGCAGCGTTACCTATAATTCTTGATATGTGCGGGGAGTTCCTTAAGGTTCTTCCTCCCAGAGATCGTCACTATCTGGGACGTACATTAATTTGTACCTACATAGGCACACGCTTTTGTAGAGAGCATATCAAGACGTGAAGTGTTATGTTGGAGGTCGAGTGCGCTGCTTACCAAACTTTGAACGCGGTAACTTGTACTCGGCACCGACATGGACACTTCCAAACCCAAGGAATGAGTTGTGAGTTTTACTAAGAGAAACAGGTAATTGGCAGCGTTACCTATAATTCTTGATATGTGCGGGGAGTTCCTTAAGGTTCTTCCTCCCAGAGATCGTCACTATCTGGGACGTACATTAATTTGTACCTACATAGGCACACGCTTTTGTAGAGAGCATATCAAGACGTGAAGTGTTATGTTGGAGGTCGAGTGCGCTGCTTACCAAACTTTGAACGCGGTAACTTGTACTCGGCACCGACATGGACACTTCCAAACCCAAGGAATGAGTTGTGAGTTTTACTAAGAGAAACAGGTAATTGGCAGCGTTACCTATAATTCTTGATATGTGCGGGGAGTTCCTTAAGGTTCTTCCTCCCAGAGATCGTCACTATCTGGGACGTACATTCATTTGTACCTACATAGGCACACGCTTTTGTAGAGAGCATATCAAGACGTGAAGTGTTATGTTGGAGGTCGAGTGCGCTGCTTACCAAACTTTGAACGCGGTAACTTGTACTCGGCACCGACATGGACACTTCCAAACCCAAGGAATGAGTTGTGAGTTTTACTAAGAGAAACAGGTAATTGGCAGCGTTACCTATAATTCTTGATATGTGCGGGGAGTTCCTTAAGGTTCTTCCTCCCAGAGATCGTCACTATCTGGGACGTACATTCATTTGTACCTACATAGGCACACGCTTTTGTAGAGAGCATATCAAGACGTGAAGGGTTATGTTGGAGGTTGAGTGCGCTGCTTACCAAACTTTGAACGCGGTAACTTGTACTCGGCACCGACATGGACACTTCCAAACCCAAGGAATGAGTTGTGAGTTTTACTAAGAGAAATAGGTGATTGGCCGTTCTCACCTATAATTCTTGATATGTGCGGGGAGTTCCTTAAGGTTCTTCCTCCCAGAGATCGTCACTATCTGGGACGTACATTCATTTGTACCTACATAGGCACACGCTTTTGTAGAGAGCATATCAAGACGTGAAGTGTTATGTTGGAGGTCGAGTGCGCTGCTTACCAAACTTTGAACGCGGTAACTTGTACTCGGCACCGACATGGACACTTCCAAACCCAAGGAATGAGTTGTGAGTTTTACTAAGAGCAACAGGTAATTGGCAGCGTTACCTATAATTCTTGATATGTGCGGGGAGTTCCTTAAGGTTCTTCCTCCCAGAGATCGTCACTATCTGGGACGTACATTCATTTGTACCTACATAGGCACACGCTTTTGTAGAGAGCATATCAAGACGTGAAGTGTTATGTTGGAGGTTGAGTGCGCTGCTTACCAAACTTTGAACGCGGTAACTTGTACTCGGCACCGACATGGACACTTCCAAACCCAAGGAATGAGTTGTGAGTTTTACTAAGAGCAACAGGTAATTGGCAGCGTTACCTATAATTCTTGATATGTGCGGGGAGTTCCTTAAGGTTCTTCCTCCCAGAGATCGTCACTATCTGGGACGTACATTAATTTGTACCTACATAGGCACACGCTTTTGTAGAGAGCATATCAAGACGTGAAGTGTTATGTTGGAGGTCGAGTGCGCTGCTTACCAAACTTTGAACGCGGTAACTTGTACTCGGCACCGACATGGACACTTCCAAACCCAAGGAATGAGTTGTGAGTTTTACTAAGAGCAACAGGTAATTGGCAGCGTTACCTATAATTCTTGATATGTGCGGGGAGTTCCTTAAGGTTCTTCCTCCCAGAGATCGTCACTATCTGGGACGTACATTAATTTGTACCTACATAGGCACACGCTTTTGTAGAGAGCATATCAAGACGTGAAGTGTTATGTTGGAGGTCGAGTGCGCTGCTTACCAAACTTTGAACGCGGTAACTTGTACTCGGCACCGACATGGACACTTCCAAACCCAAGGAATGAGTTGTGAGTTTTACTAAGAGAAATAGGTGATTGGCCGTTCTCACCTATAAGTCTTGATATGTGCGGGGAGTTCCTTAAGGTTCTTCCTCCCAGAGATCGTCACTATCTGGGACGTACATTAATTTGTACCTGCATTAGCGCACGCTTTTGTAGAGAGCATATCAAGACACGGGACGTG
>NW_024427722.1:40000-55000 GCF_017562075.2 Anopheles merus | reverse complement strand
CTATAAATGGGTCTCAAGCTAGGCGTTGGTCAGTAGCTTTTGGCGCAACATGGAGGAAGTATTCGAGTTCAGATTTCTGGGACTTAGCGTATTTTTCAAAACTATTAATTTAAATTAAACTATAAATGGGTCACAAGCTAGGCGTTGCTCAGTAGCTTTTGGCGCCACATGGAGGAAGTATTCGAGTTCAGATTTCTGGGACTTAGCGTATTTTTCAAAACTATTAATGGAAATTAAACTATAAATGGGTCTCAAGCTAGGCGTTGGTCAGTAGCTTTAGGCGCAACATGGAGGAAGTATTCGAGTTCAGATTTCTAGGACTTAGCGTATTTTTCAATCATATTAAACCGAATCAAACATAAAATGATGAAACCTACACGACGTTCCTAGGTTATGAACGAAAAGTGACGATTTAGTGCCGGTCAGGATAGCCGTGCACCAAAATTGTGTACCGATCAGGGAAAGTACAACACGGAGGGCGCAGCCCGAGCGTACGCGTTCATGGATGTCCATGTTGGTACAAGTTGCCGGTCAGGATAGCCGTGCACCAAAATTGTGTACCGATCAGGGAAAGTACAACACGGAGGGCGCAGCCCGAGCGTACGCGTTCATGGATGTCCATGTTGGTACAAGTTGCCGGTCAGGATAGCCGTGCACCAAAATTGTGTACCGATCAGGGAAAGTACAACACGGAGGGCGCAGCCCGAGCGTACGCGTTCATGGATGTCCATGTTGGTACAAGTTGCCGGTCAGGATAGCCGTGCACCAAAATTGTGTACCGATCAGGGAAAGTACAACACGGAGGGCGCAGCCCGAGCGTACGCGTTCATGGATGTCCATGTTGGTACAAGTTGCCGGTCAGGATAGCCGTGCACCAAAATTGTGTACCGATCAGGGAAAGTACACTACGTTCCTATGACTTGGGTGAAAAGTGTTGATAAAGTGCCGGATAGGATAGACGGTGGCTTATCGTACACATCACAAACAAAAACCCCTTAGTGAGCAGTAGCAAGTGTCGATGGAACAAAGCGAAGGCAATACAAACTGATCAAGTACAATAAAGAACGCTACGTACTAGGACTTCTGTCCAAGAATGGTGTCCGCGACGGGAGGGCAATGGTCGAGCAAGCAGGTTTCCCTAGTAAACCTTGTATGGTAAACATACCCAAGCGTGTCCGTATGCACGCAACGATAGTCACGAACGGGCACATACCTAGGGAAAGTACTCTACGTACTAGGACTTCTGTCCAAGAATGGTGTCCGCGACGGGAGGGCAATGGTCGAGCAAGCAGGTTTCCCTAGTAAACCTTGTATGGTAAACATACCCAAGCGTGTCCGTATGCACGCAACGATAGTCACGAACGGGCACATACCTAGGGAAAGTACTCTACGTACTAGGACTTCTGTCCAAGAATGGTGTCCGCGACGGGAGGGCAATGGTCGAGCAAGCAGGTTTCCCTAGTAAACCTTGTATGGTAAACATACCCAAGCGTGTCCGTATGCACGCAACGATAGTCACGAACGGGCACATACCTAGGGAAAGTACTCTACGTACTAGGACTTCTGTCCAAGAATGGTGTCCGCGACGGGAGGGCAATGGTCGAGCAAGCAGGTTTCCCTAGTAAACCTTGTATGGTAAACATACCCAAGCGTGTCCGTATGCACGCAACGATAGTCACGAACGGGCACATACCTAGGGAAAGTACTCTACGTACTAGGACTTCTGTCCAAGAATGGTGTCCGCGACGGGAGGGCAATGGTCGAGCAAGCAGGTTTCCCTAGTAAACCTTGTATGGTAAACATACCCAAGCGTGTCCGTATGCACGCAACGATAGTCACGAACGGGCACATACCTAGGGAAAGTACTCTACGTACTAGGACTTCTGTCCAAGAATGGTGTCCGCGACGGGAGGGCAATGGTCGAGCAAGCAGGTTTCCCTAGTAAACCTTGTATGGTAAACATACCCAAGCGTGTCCGTATGCACGCAACGATAGTCACGAACGGGCACATACCTAGGGAAAGTACTCTACGTACTAGGACTTCTGTCCAAGAATGGTGTCCGCGACGGGAGGGCAATGGTCGAGCAAGCAGGTTTCCCTAGTAAACCTTGTATGGTAAACATACCCAAGCGTGTCCGTATGCACGCAACGATAGTCACGAACGGGCACATACCTAGGGAAAGTACTCTACGTACTAGGACTTCTGTCCAAGAATGGTGTCCGCGACGGGAGGGCAATGGTCGAGCAAGCAGGTTTCCCTAGTAAACCTTGTATGGTAAACATACCCAAGCGTGTCCGTATGCACGCAACGATAGTCACGAACGGGCACATACCTAGGGAAAGTACTCTACGTACTAGGACTTCTGTCCAAGAATGGTGTCCGCGACGGGAGGGCAATGGTCGAGCAAGCAGGTTTCCCTAGTAAACCTTGTATGGTAAACATACCCAAGCGTGTCCGTATGCACGCAACGATAGTCACGAACGGGCACATACCTAGGGAAAGTACTCTACGTACTAGGACTTCTGTCCAAGAATGGTGTCCGCGACGGGAGGGCAATGGTCGAGCAAGCAGGTTTCCCTAGTAAACCTTGTATGGTAAACATACCCAAGCGTGTCCGTATGCACGCAACGATAGTCACGAACGGGCACATACCTAGGGAAAGTACTCTACGTACTAGGACTTCTGTCCAAGAATGGTGTCCGCGACGGGAGGGCAATGGTCGAGCAAGCAGGTTTCCCTAGTAAACCTTGTATGGTAAACATACCCAAGCGTGTCCGTATGCACGCAACGATAGTCACGAACGGGCACATACCTAGGGAAAGTACTCTACGTACTAGGACTTCTGTCCAAGAATGGTGTCCGCGACGGGAGGGCAATGGTCGAGCAAGCAGGTTTCCCTAGTAAACCTTGTATGGTAAACATACCCAAGCGTGTCCGTATGCACGCAACGATAGTCACGAACGGGCACATACCTAGGGAAAGTACTCTACGTACTAGGACTTCTGTCCAAGAATGGTGTCCGCGACGGTCGGGGAAGCAGGTTGCTTATCATGGCAAACAAGTTAAATAGCTACCTTAAGAGAACGAAAGTTACTGTGGATGGAACAAAACGTGTGCCTAGAATTCCTTCCTGGTTTCCCTAGTAAACCTTGTATGGTAAACATACCCAAGCGTGTCCGTATGCACGCAACGATAGTCACGAACGGGCACATACCTAGGGAAAGTACTCTACGTACTAGGACTTCTGTCCAAGAATGGTGTCCGCGACGGTCGGGGAAGCAGGTTGCTTATCATGGCAAACAAGTTAAATAGCTACCTTAAGAGAACGAAAGTTACTGTGGATGGAACAAAACGTGTGCCTAGAATTCCTTCCTGGTTTCCCTAGTAAACCTTGTATGGTAAACATACCCAAGCGTGTCCGTATGCACGCAACGATAGTCACGAACGGGCACATACCTAGGGAAAGTACTCTACGTACTAGGACTTCTGTCCAAGAATGGTGTCCGCGACGGGAGGGCAATGGTCGAGCAAGCAGGTTTCCCTAGTAAACCTTGTATGGTAAACATACCCAAGCGTGTCCGTATGCACGCAACGATAGTCACGAACGGGCACATACCTAGGGAAAGTACTCTACGTACTAGGACTTCTGTCCAAGAATGGTGTCCGCGACGGGAGGGCAATGGTCGAGCAAGCAGGTTTCCCTAGTAAACCTTGTATGGTAAACATACCCAAGCGTGTCCGTATGCACGCAACGATAGTCACGAACGGGCACATACCTAGGGAAAGTACTCTACGTACTAGGACTTCTGTCCAAGAATGGTGTCCGCGACGGGAGGGCAATGGTCGAGCAAGCAGGTTTCCCTAGTAAACCTTGTATGGTAAACATACCCAAGCGTGTCCGTATGCACGCAACGATAGTCACGAACGGGCACATACCTAGGGAAAGTACTCTACGTACTAGGACTTCTGTCCAAGAATGGTGTCCGCGACGGGAGGGCAATGGTCGAGCAAGCAGGTTTCCCTAGTAAACCTTGTATGGTAAACATACCCAAGCGTGTCCGTATGCACGCAACGATAGTCACGAACGGGCACATACCTAGGGAAAGTACTCTACGTACTAGGACTTCTGTCCAAGAATGGTGTCCGCGACGGGAGGGCAATGGTCGAGCAAGCAGGTTTCCCTAGTAAACCTTGTATGGTAAACATACCCAAGCGTGTCCGTATGCACGCAACGATAGTCACGAACGGGCACATACCTAGGGAAAGTACTCTACGTACTAGGACTTCTGTCCAAGAATGGTGTCCGCGACGGGAGGGCAATGGTCGAGCAAGCAGGTTTCCCTAGTAAACCTTGTATGGTAAACATACCCAAGCGTGTCCGTATGCACGCAACGATAGTCACGAACGGGCACATACCTAGGGAAAGTACTCTACGTACTAGGACTTCTGTCCAAGAATGGTGTCCGCGACGGGAGGGCAATGGTCGAGCAAGCAGGTTTCCCTAGTAAACCTTGTATGGTAAACATACCCAAGCGTGTCCGTATGCACGCAACGATAGTCACGAACGGGCACATACCTAGGGAAAGTACTCTACGTACTAGGACTTCTGTCCAAGAATGGTGTCCGCGACGGGAGGGCAATGGTCGAGCAAGCAGGTTTCCCTAGTAAACCTTGTATGGTAAACATACCCAAGCGTGTCCGTATGCACGCAACGATAGTCACGAACGGGCACATACCTAGGGAAAGTACTCTACGTACTAGGACTTCTGTCCAAGAATGGTGTCCGCGACGGGAGGGCAATGGTCGAGCAAGCAGGTTTCCCTAGTAAACCTTGTATGGTAAACATACCCAAGCGTGTCCGTATGCACGCAACGATAGTCACGAACGGGCACATACCTAGGGAAAGTACTCTACGTACTAGGACTTCTGTCCAAGAATGGTGTCCGCGACGGGAGGGCAATGGTCGAGCAAGCAGGTTTCCCTAGTAAACCTTGTATGGTAAACATACCCAAGCGTGTCCGTATGCACGCAACGATAGTCACGAACGGGCACATACCTAGGGAAAGTACTCTACGTACTAGGACTTCTGTCCAAGAATGGTGTCCGCGACGGGAGGGCAATGGTCGAGCAAGCAGGTTTCCCTAGTAAACCTTGTATGGTAAACATACCCAAGCGTGTCCGTATGCACGCAACGATAGTCACGAACGGGCACATACCTAGGGAAAGTACTCTACGTACTAGGACTTCTGTCCAAGAATGGTGTCCGCGACGGGAGGGCAATGGTCGAGCAAGCAGGTTTCCCTAGTAAACCTTGTATGGTAAACATACCCAAGCGTGTCCGTATGCACGCAACGATAGTCACGAACGGGCACATACCTAGGGAAAGTACTCTACGTACTAGGACTTCTGTCCAAGAATGGTGTCCGCGACGGGAGGGCAATGGTCGAGCAAGCAGGTTTCCCTAGTAAACCTTGTATGGTAAACATACCCAAGCGTGTCCGTATGCACGCAACGATAGTCACGAACGGGCACATACCTAGGGAAAGTACTCTACGTACTAGGACTTCTGTCCAAGAATGGTGTCCGCGACGGGAGGGCAATGGTCGAGCAAGCAGGTTTCCCTAGTAAACCTTGTATGGTAAACATACCCAAGCGTGTCCGTATGCACGCAACGATAGTCACGAACGGGCACATACCTAGGGAAAGTACTCTACGTACTAGGACTTCTGTCCAAGAATGGTGTCCGCGACGGGAGGGCAATGGTCGAGCAAGCAGGTTTCCCTAGTAAACCTTGTATGGTAAACATACCCAAGCGTGTCCGTATGCACGCAACGATAGTCACGAACGGGCACATACCTAGGGAAAGTACTCTACGTACTAGGACTTCTGTCCAAGAATGGTGTCCGCGACGGGAGGGCAATGGTCGAGCAAGCAGGTTTCCCTAGTAAACCTTGTATGGTAAACATACCCAAGCGTGTCCGTATGCACGCAACGATAGTCACGAACGGGCACATACCTAGGGAAAGTACTCTACGTACTAGGACTTCTGTCCAAGAATGGTGTCCGCGACGGTCGGGGAATTGTGTGTTTGACTCAATTACCAAATCCTAGGAACATACATGTAGTGTATACAAACATTAACGCGTACGTTTGGGCTGCGCACTATAAGTGGTACACAAATAAGGGTGATTTTATGATCAGACGGACAAAAACAAAGGTGGAGAAGACAGTTTTCGGCACGATGTGCACAGAGCTCATTTCGTCGTCCCGGGCGAATGGAAAAACACAAAAATCGCGAGTTTCGCCCTCGGGCTACCGCCCTCGGGCGTATCTTTCCAGGTTTCTGTCTATAAAAGGGCAGGCCAAAAGGTGACCGGTTGAGATAAGCATTTTAAGCATACAAGCACTTTATTGCAACTTTTGACACAAAAACTAGGTACGTACATGTAGATTGTACCAACATGGACATCCATGAACGCGTACGCTCGGGCTGCGCCCTCCGTGTTGTACTTTCCCTGATCGGTACACAATTTTGGTGCATGTGTACCAACATGGACATCCATGAACGCGTACGCTCGGGCTGCGCCCTCCGTGTTGTACTTTCCCTGATCGGTACACAATTTTGGTGCATGTGTACCAACATGGACATCCATGAACGCGTACGCTCGGGCTGCGCCCTCCGTGTTGTACTTTCCCTGATCGGTACACAATTTTGGTGCACGGCTATCCTGACCGGCAACTTGTACCAACATGGACATCCATGAACGCGTACGTAGTGTACTTTCCCTGATCGGTACACAATTTTGGTGCATGTGTACCAACATGGACATCCATGAACGCGTACGCTCGGGCTGCGCCCTCCGTGTTGTACTTTCCCTGATCGGTACACAATTTTGGTGCATGTGTACCAACATGGACATCCATGAACGCGTACGCTCGGGCTGCGCCCTCCGTGTTGTACTTTCCCTGATCGGTACACAATTTTGGTGCACGGCTATCCTGACCGGCAACTTGTACCAACATGGACATCCATGAACGCGTACGTAGTGTACTTTCCCTGATCGGTACACAATTTTGGTGCATGTGTACCAACATGGACATCCATGAACGCGTACGCTCGGGCTGCGCCCTCCGTGTTGTACTTTCCCTGATCGGTACACAATTTTGGTGCATGTGTACCAACATGGACATCCATGAACGCGTACGCTCGGGCTGCGCCCTCCGTGTTGTACTTTCCCTGATCGGTACACAATTTTGGTGCACGGCTATCCTAACCGGCAACTTGTACCAACATGGACATCCATGAACGCGTACGTAGTGTACTTTCCCTGATCGGTACACAATTTTGGTGCACGGCTTAGGAAATGGGCTTAAAATGTTATCACTCAATCCATTTAATCTTGTTATAGTCGATACTTACCGTGCCGACCAAGTAGGACACGATACAAGGCAATGTTGTTTGAGTAATAATATATCCGCCATACATTTCAGTACAAAATTGCTCGGTCAGACCTACGGCGGGCCATAACTCGAATACTAAACGTCGCAGACATGGGTCGTAGAACAATTTTAAGCTCGTCTAATCATTCTCTATCCGATTCTGGATAGTGGTTTTTTGACCACTTTTCATCATTTTGTGACACCCCGAACCTAGGGACAGCTCCCTAGCTTTTTGCAAAAAAGTGCACCGAACGGGCCGGAGAGCTCGAGTAGTCAAAAAATTTTTTTCGCTAAAAACCCTCAAAACGTGTCAGAAACACACCCTAGATGATGAAAAGTGCAACCAGAAAGTCAACCGACAACATGCCCGGGGGTACCAATTTGCTCTACGCGTCCCTAGGTAGGGCACTTTTTCATACAAACATCAATGTGCACGGTGCACAAAGTGCGCGGAACAAAAATTGCTCGGTCAGACCTACGGCGGGCCATAACTCGAATACTAAACGTCGCAGACATGGGTCGTAGAACAATTTTAAGCTCGTCTAATCATTCTCTATCCGATTCTGGATAGTGGTTTTTTGACCACTTTTCATCATTTTGTGACACCCCGAACCTAGGGACAGCTCCCTAGCTTTTTGCAAAAAAGTGCACCGAACGGGCCGGAGAGCTCGAGTAGTCAAAAAAATTTTTTTCGCTAAAAACCCTCAAAACGTGTCAGAAACACACCCTAGATGATGAAAAGTGCAACCAGAAAGTCAACCGACAACATGCCCGGGGGTACCAATTTGCTCTACGCGTCCCTAGGTAGGGTACTTTTTCATACAAACATCAATGTGCACGGTGCACAAAGTGCGCGGAACAAAAATTGCTCGGTCAGACCTACGGCGGGCCATAACTCGAATACTAAACGTCGCAGACATGGGTCGTAGAACAATTTTAAGCTCGTCTAATCATTCTCTATCCGATTCTGGATAGTGGTTTTTTGACCACTTTTCATCATTTGGTGACACCCCGAACCTAGGGACAGCTCCCTAGCTTTTTGCAAAAAAGTGCACCGAACGGGCCGGAGAGCTCGAGTAGTCAAAAAAATTTTTTTCGCTAAAAACCCTCAAAACGTGTCAGAAACACACCCTAGATGATGAAAAGTGCAACCAGAAAGTCAACCGACAACATGCCCGGGGGTACCAATTTGCTCTACGCGTCCCTAGGTAGGGTACTTTTTCATACAAACATCAATGTGCACGGTGCACAAAGTGCGCGGAACAAAAATTGCTCGGTCAGACCTACGGCGGGCCATAACTCGAATACTAAACGTCGCAGACATGGGTCGTAGAACAATTTTAAGCTCGTCTAATCATTCTCTATCCGATTCTGGATAGTGGTTTTTTGACCACTTTTCATCATTTTGTGACACCCCGAACCTAGGGACAGCTCCCTAGCTTTTTGCAAAAAAGTGCACCGAACGGGCCGGAGAGCTCGAGTAGTCAAAAAAATTTTTTTCGCTAAAAACCCTCAAAACGTGTCAGAAACACACCCTAGATGATGAAAAGTGCAACCAGAAAGTCAACCGACAACATGCCCGGGGGTACCAATTTGCTCTACGCGTCCCTAGGTAGGGTACTTTTTCATACAAACATCAATGTGCACGGTGCACAAAGTGCGCGGAACAAAAATTGCTCGGTCAGACCTACGGCGGGCCATAACTCGAATACTAAACGTCGCAGACATGGGTCGTAGAACAATTTTAAGCTCGTCTAATCATTCTCTATCCGATTCTGGATAGTGGTTTTTTGACCACTTTTCATCATTTTGTGACACCCCGAACCTAGGGACAGCTCCCTAGCTTTTTGCAAAAAAGTGCACCGAACGGGCCGGAGAGCTCGAGTAGTCAAAAAAATTTTTTTCGCTAAAAACCCTCAAAACGTGTCAGAAACACACCCTAGATGATGAAAAGTGCAACCAGAAAGTCAACCGACAACATGCCCGGGGGTACCAATTTGCTCTACGCGTCCCTAGGTAGGGTACTTTTTCATACAAACATCAATGTGCACGGTGCACAAAGTGCGCGGAACAAAAATTGCTCGGTCAGACCTACGGCGGGCCATAACTCGAATACTAAACGTCGCAGACATGGGTCGTAGAACAATTTTAAGCTCGTCTAATCATTCTCTATCCGATTCTGGATAGTGGTTTTTTGACCACTTTTCATCATTTTGTGACACCCCGAACCTAGGGACAGCTCCCTAGCTTTTTGCAAAAAAGTGCACCGAACGGGCCGGAGAGCTCGAGTAGTCAAAAAAATTTTTTTCGCTAAAAACCCTCAAAACGTGTCAGAAACACACCCTAGATGATGAAAAGTGCAACCAGAAAGTCAACCGACAACATGCCCGGGGGTACCAATTTGCTCTACGCGTCCCTAGGTAGGGTACTTTTTCATACAAACATCAATGTGCACGGTGCACAAAGTGCGCGGAACAAAAATTGCTCGGTCAGACCTACGGCGGGCCATAACTCGAATACTAAACGTCGCAGACATGGGTCGTAGAACAATTTTAAGCTCGTCTAATCATTCTCTATCCGATTCTGGATAGTGGTTTTTTGACCACTTTTCATCATTTTGTGACACCCCGAACCTAGGGACAGCTCCCTAGCTTTTTGCAAAAAAGTGCACCGAACGGGCCGGAGAGCTCGAGTAGTCAAAAAAATTTTTTTCGCTAAAAACCCTCAAAACGTGTCAGAAACACACCCTAGATGATGAAAAGTGCAACCAGAAAGTCAACCGACAACATGCCCGGGGGTACCAATTTGCTCTACGCGTCCCTAGGTAGGGTACTTTTTCATACAAACATCAATGTGCACGGTGCACAAAGTGCGCGGAACAAAAATTGCTCGGTCAGACCTACGGCGGGCCATAACTCGAATACTAAACGTCGCAGACATGGGTCGTAGAACAATTTTAAGCTCGTCTAATCATTCTCTATCCGATTCTGGATAGTGGTTTTTTGACCACTTTTCATCATTTTGTGACACCCCGAACCTAGGGACAGCTCCCTAGCTTTTTGCAAAAAAGTGCACCGAACGGGCCGGAGAGCTCGAGTAGTCAAAAAAATTTTTTTCGCTAAAAACCCTCAAAACGTGTCAGAAACACACCCTAGATGATGAAAAGTGCAACCAGAAAGTCAACCGACAACATGCCCGGGGGTACCAATTTGCTCTACGCGTCCCTAGGTAGGGTACTTTTTCATACAAACATCAATGTGCACGGTGCACAAAGTGCGCGGAACAAAAATTGCTCGGTCAGACCTACGGCGGGCCATAACTCGAATACTAAACGTCGCAGACATGGGTCGTAGAACAATTTTAAGCTCGTCTAATCATTCTCTATCCGATTCTGGATAGTGGTTTTTTGACCACTTTTCATCATTTTGTGACACCCCGAACCTAGGGACAGCTCCCTAGCTTTTTGCAAAAAAGTGCACCGAACGGGCCGGAGAGCTCGAGTAGTCAAAAAAATTTTTTTCGCTAAAAACCCTCAAAACGTGTCAGAAACACACCCTAGATGATGAAAAGTGCAACCAGAAAGTCAACCGACAACATGCCCGGGGGTACCAATTTGCTCTACGCGTCCCTAGGTAGGGTACTTTTTCATACAAACATCAATGTGCACGGTGCACAAAGTGCGCGGAACAAAAATTGCTCGGTCAGACCTACGGCGGGCCATAACTCGAATACTAAACGTCGCAGACATGGGTCGTAGAACAATTTTAAGCTCGTCTAATCATTCTCTATCCGATTCTGGATAGTGGTTTTTTGACCACTTTTCATCATTTTGTGACACCCCGAACCTAGGGACAGCTCCCTAGCTTTTTGCAAAAAAGTGCACCGAACGGGCCGGAGAGCTCGAGTAGTCAAAAAAATTTTTTTCGCTAAAAACCCTCAAAACGTGTCAGAAACACACCCTAGATGATGAAAAGTGCAACCAGAAAGTCAACCGACAACATGCCCGGGGGTACCAATTTGCTCTACGCGTCCCTAGGTAGGGTACTTTTTCATACAAACATCAATGTGCACGGTGCACAAAGTGCGCGGAACAAAAATTGCTCGGTCAGACCTACGGCGGGCCATAACTCGAATACTAAACGTCGCAGACATGGGTCGTAGAACAATTTTAAGCTCGTCTAATCATTCTCTATCCGATTCTGGATAGTGGTTTTTTGACCACTTTTCATCATTTTGTGACACCCCGAACCTAGGGACAGCTCCCTAGCTTTTTGCAAAAAAGTGCACCGAACGGGCCGGAGAGCTCGAGTAGTCAAAAAAATTTTTTTCGCTAAAAACCCTCAAAACGTGTCAGAAACACACCCTAGATGATGAAAAGTGCAACCAGAAAGTCAACCGACAACATGCCCGGGGGTACCAATTTGCTCTACGCGTCCCTAGGTAGGGTACTTTTTCATACAAACATCAATGTGCACGGTGCACAAAGTGCGCGGAACAAAAATTGCTCGGTCAGACCTACGGCGGGCCATAACTCGAATACTAAACGTCGCAGACATGGGTCGTAGAACAATTTTAAGCTCGTCTAATCATTCTCTATCCGATTCTGGATAGTGGTTTTTTGACCACTTTTCATCATTTTGTGACACCCCGAACCTAGGGACAGCTCCCTAGCTTTTTGCAAAAAAGTGCACCGAACGGGCCGGAGAGCTCGAGTAGTCAAAAAATTTTTTTTCGCTAAAAACCCTCAAAACGTGTCAGAAACACACCCTAGATGATGAAAAGTGCAACCAGAAAGTCAACCGACAACATGCCCGGGGGTACCAATTTGCTCTACGCGTCCCTAGGTAGGGTACTTTTTCATACAAACATCAAAGTGCGCTTAGCAAAAGTTCTCCGTCAGACCTACGGCGGGCCATAACTCGAAAACTAAACGTCGCAGACATGGGTCGTAGAACAATTTTAAGTTCGTCTAATGATTCTACATCCGATTCTGGATAGTGGTTTTTTGACCACTTTTCAAAATTTTGTGACACCCCAAACCTAGGGGCAGCTCCCTAGCTTTTGTCAAAAAATGGTCACCGAACGGGCCGGAGAGCTCGAGTAGTCAAAAAATTTTTTTTCGCCAAAATCACTGAAAACGTGTAGAAAACGCATTTTAGATGATGAAAAGTGAAACCAGAACGTCAAACAACAACTTTTTTGGGGGTACCCTTTTTACTCTACGGGCCCCTAGGTAAGGCGCGCCATTAGCGCTTTCCTCTCGAGTTCCCAACTTTTGCCCTCCTGGGAACATGATCATTTGTTCATTGCCTACTATAGGGAGGGTACCTTGCTCCGAGGTCAAAAATGAAAATTTCACCAAATCGTAGTTTTTACCTCTATTTTGTCGTAGGAGCATGGTTTGAGGTGTCGGTGGGTCATTTCGGCCCCCATTTGGGTCATACGTCCCCTCCCCGATTTAGTTCGTCGTATGACCATAGTCCGAACTTATGAAGCAAAAGTGGTGTCTGGTGGTGTCTGCCGATGATCTTAACCTATGATTTCGAGTTGATATGCGTATATTAGAGTAAAATTAGGCCTTGTAGTACACGGCTTATGCCCCGGACTAGGTGTCCCGGGGACAAAATCTCGAAAATTACAGACACCCCAGCATCGCTTAAGGTGGTCAGTAGCAAATATATTTTTGGGTCTTCGGACCCATGAAGAGACAGTAGCTGGCTAGTTTGCTGTACTCTTACGCTGAGAACTGGCAGCGTAGAGGGTCTACGGACCCTGAAAGGACCTACCCAACCTTTCAAAAAGCTCCCTGGAGCGGTACATCACGGGTCTACGGACCCTAAGACTTCGTCGTGATGGTTTCAAGCATAAAAGTCGTAACAGTTTAAGAGGTTTTCGTAAGCGTATATTAAATGCATGCTTGAAACTAAGCCGCGTTGTCTTTAAACACTGCAAGACCAATCGAACTTTTTAGGGAAACTCGAAGGATTCACGCTAAGCTCGATGAGCTATTAAGGGTAGTGGTGCATGGTTTGTCGGCGTTCCTTGGATCTAATCCATTGAACAAATGTGTCTGGGGTCATGGTGCAGGTAAAATAGCGTGATGAAACCGGGTTTCCCTTACCAAATGTGGCATAACTTTCCCTGAGAGCGAAGCTCAGACCCACGTAGGGGAGAGCAAAGTGGAACTTAAATGTTCTATGCAGCAAATGTTCGCCATGCGGATAAACAAGTTGGAATAGCTCAATGTAGTGTAATGCAAACACGAATCGCAATTAACGATAAGGGGACCCAGAAGCAATTCTGCGGAACCCTCGGGGGAGGTGTGAGTTGATATAATTAGAGGTGATAGTCCAAGTTGTTCGAGCTCCGGCTCGGCAGCCGATACGAGGTTCCTGTTGAGCTTGTACATCGCGCAGAGGCGCCGTTCGGTTCTAGCAATGATTCCCGCCACCATGTTTCATGCGTGCAGAGGTCCGTTAGAGCTCGAGCAATGTGTCCCGCCGTGATTACGAAAAAGTTTAACAGTTGACTAAGTTGGGGGTGTGTTCAAGTAATCGCGCAGAGATGCCGATCGGTTTCTAGCAATGTTTCCCGTCACAAGGTGGTATTGGCACCTGTGCAGAGTGACCGTTAGCAATGTCTCCCGTATCACGGTGGTGTTCTACCACTAGTGCAGAGTGACCGCTAGCAATGTCTCCCGTCACAAGGTGGTAGCCCAGTAGTGCAGAGAAGCCGCTAGCAAGTCTCCCGTCACAGAGTAAGCAGGTCCGCGAAGTGCAGAGTAGCCGTTAGCAATGTCTCCCGTATCACGGTGGTATCATTCCACTAGTGCAGAGTGACCGCTAGCAATGCTTCCCGACACACGGCGGTAGCTTACGCAGTGCAGAGAGACTCAGGAGCAAAGTCTTCCGACACACGGTGGTAACTCGACGAGGTGCAGAGTAACCGTTAGCAATGTCTCCCGTATCACGGTGGGGTTCTTCCACTAGTGCAGAGTGACCGCTAGCAATGTTTCCCGACACATCGAAGGAGTAGATCCACGAAGTGCAGAAAGATCGCTGAACCAATCAATGCATCCCGTCGTGGAGAGCTTACACGCCCGTAGGACAAAACAGTGGGGTGTATCCAAGTGAAACATTAGTATACATGAGAGTGCAGAGTACCGATTGGACTATAGTGGTCAAAACGCAGCCGGGTAATTCAACTCTGTAGCCGTACAAAGGTATCCGCCTGTTAGAAGGACACCGTACGGTTTACAGTTTTAACAAAAATGCAGCCGCGGTAATTTCAACCCAACCCACTATAGCCATTCAATGTATCCGTCATAATCATGTATACCGATCGGAGTAGCCAAAGACAATGTTCGTCTAGTGTTGTTGGGGTGTATGCGCGCAGAGATGCCGTTCGGTTTAAAGCAATGTTTCCCGTCACGAGGTGGTATTGGCACCTGTGCAGAGTGACCGTTAGCAATGTCTCCCGTATCACGGTGGAGTTCTTCCACTAGTGCAGAGTGACCGCTAGCAATGTCTCCCGTCACAAGGTGGTAGCCCAGCAGTGCA
>NW_024427722.1:5000-30000 GCF_017562075.2 Anopheles merus | reverse complement strand
TCGCGTTCCGTCGATCGTTCCGTGCTCGACGGATCTCCGCGCGCCGTGCCTCCAAATCGGCAACGTCTTCCATATGCTGCTCGCTTGCTTGGGATGCGAGGGCTGCTCGCTCGTCGTCCCAGGCTTGCTGAAGCTGAGCCGTTATCCGCTTAGCAGCTTCGCAGATACGGCTCCAGCTCTCGGCATCGCGCAATAGATGCTGCTGGAGGTTTTCCGGACAGACCGGGTCCGTACTTCCCTCGCCGAGTAGCTGCTGCCGGACTTCAGCAAACCTTGGGCACTCGAACATCACGTGCTCCGCGGTCTCAGGAACTCCGCTGCACAGCTGGCAGTCAGGGGACGATGTGAAGCCATTGCGACACAGGTAGTCCCGGAAGAAGCCATGTCCCGAGAGTACCTGGCACAAATGGAACGACACATCTCCATGTTTCCTCGACTGCCAGCTGCCGATGTCTGGAAGTACACGGTGCGCCCAACGCGTGTACCGGCTGGTGTCAGCTTCCGCATCCCACTTTTGCTGCCATTCCTCAATCGTGGCCTGTCGCTCCTGCTTCCGGATGTTCGCCCTCGTGTCAGTTCGGTTGACGGCACTTAGTCGCTGGTAGACCCGGGCGTCTTCATCCACCAGCAGGCAGATGGGGGTCAAGCCAGCCAGGAGGGTGGCAGTCTCATACCTTACGGTACGGAATGCTCGTGCCACCCTCAGTGCCATCTTCCGCTGTACACGCTCCAGCAGGCGACCAGGCTCACGTTTTTGCAGCTCCATGCTCCATACTGGTGCAGCATACCGCATAACGGACTCGGACACCGAAGCTAGCAGCTTCGCTTTCGATGCCCTTGGTCCGCTATGGTTTCGCAGCAATCTGGATGTGGCGTCGGCGATCTTCCCAGCCCTCTCGGTGACCTCCTTGACGTGCGGCAGCCACGACAACTTGTCCTGGAGGGTCACGCCGAGATAGCGGATCGAGCGGGACGAGGTGACGTCCACGTCGCCTACTCGGACGGTAATCCGCGTCGGGGCTTTGGAGCTGGAAATGACCACCATCTCCGTTTTCGCCGGCGCCAGCTCGAGATGGTGTTGAGCCATCCACTCCATCACTGAGGTGATCGCCTCTTCTGCAGCAGCTTTCACACTGTCTGGGGTTGTGCCTGGGACCAGCAGCACCAGGTCGTCGGCATACCCCAGGATCTCCGCATCGGGTGGCAGGGCGATGTCTAACACACCGTCATACATCGTGTTCCACAGAGTGGGGCCTAGAATAGACCCCTGTGGAACCCCTGCCGTGACGGACCGCACTACCGGGCCATCAGAGGTTTCATACACCAGCTCTCGGCCCTGAAAGTAGCTGTGTATGATGCGTTGGAGGCCGGCCGGACTCCTTTCGACTGCAGCGCAGCGGCGATGGCCTGCCAGCTGGCCGTGTTGAACGCATTCCTAACGTCTAGCGCCGCAACTAGTAGGAAGCGTTTGTCGCGTCGGTTCGTGCGACCGAACGACATCGCACGCTGGCCGGCCTCAACAACTCTCTGTATGGCACCGATGGTCGAGCGCCCTCTGCGGAAACCGTACTGTCGGTCCGACAGTCGTGTCGCTTCCGGATCCTCCAGATGCTCGTGCAGCCTGTTGAGGATCAAGCGCTCAAGCACCTTGCCCAGTGCATCCAACATGCACAGGGGCCGGTACGAGCTGCTCAATCCTGGGGGTTTTCCTGGCTTCGGAATGAGTACAAGGCGCTGCCTCTTCCACGCTGCAGGAAACGTGCCGTTAGCGAGGCAGTCCTGGTACAACGCTGTGAAAACCCCCGTGTGCTCGAGGATGGCTGCTTTCACTGCCGCATTCGGGATACCGTCGAGTCCCGGGGCCTTTTTGTTGGCCATGCGGCGTGCGATGAGTTTTAATTCATCGTCCGAGACATCTGTTACTGCTCCTGGCCGCTCCTCTCCCTCGATGATTGCCGCTTCTGGCCAGACGAGGGGCGGGTGCTGGGGGAAGAGATCGGACACAATGTGTTCGAGCCTGTCCCGCTCCGTCTCGGGTGGCGTCCGTCCACCACGGAGGTGGGACAGAACGACGAGATATCCGGCTCCGAACACATTCTCTTCGGCGATGTCGATCAGCTCCTGGAACGAGTTCCGCTTGCTGGCCTTAATCGCCTTCCCCAGCTCCGCCCTCGCTGTACGATGTTGTGCTGCGGCGATGCTCCGCTCTTGCAGGTCGCTGGTCTGCTGCATTCGATCACGGGCGCGTTCGCAGTTCTCTCGCAGCAGCCTGAGCAGCGGCGTCCACCAGAACAGGTCACGATGGGGGTCACTGTGCGACGTTGTAACCCGCTGCATCGTTTTGTCGCACGCGGCGAGCATGATCTCGACCATGCGTTCATGACTCACCGCCCGTTCTGAGAACCGCTCGTCCAGCAGCGTCGACAGGAAGGCTCGCTGCGAGAACTGCGTCGCCTTGTACCGCCGACCCGCGTGTCGAATGCGTCCCTGCTGTCTTCTCGATGGTGGTGAAGGCTCGTTTGCGACGGGAACTGTGGTGCCGACTGTGTACGTGATGTACCGGTGGTCGGAATACGAATACTCACCGCACACGTTCCACGTTCCCGGCTGCGCGATGGTTGGTGTCGCAAACGCTACATCGACGATGCTTGCTGTTGCCGCTCCGTTGCCGTCAAAGGTGTTCGTCGTGCCCTGGTTTAAAACCACCAGGTCTAGCTGCTGTATGGCGCTAAACAGCTCTTCCCCCCTCTCGCTGTTGCGCTCGCTTCCCCATTCCACATGCCAGGCGTTGAAGTCGCCGGCTATCACGACTTGTGAATGGGTAAGCGCTTCGAGCTGCACCGCTTCGATGAAGCGCTCGAACTCGTCGGTAGGCTGACGAGGTGGTGCGTAGCAGCTGAGGAATGTGGTGCCGCCGATCTCGGCAGCGACGAGTCCCGGTGTGTTGCTGCACCAAATTCTCTGTAGGGGAAGCGACCCAGTAGCGACGATGGCGACCTTTTTTGAGCAGTCAAAGGCCCATCGACCGTTGTTAACAGGCGGCCGATACAGCTCCGACAGCAGCAGCACGTCCACTTTCTTCTCTCGGGCAGTTTGGAGGGCAATATCCTGGGCCCTCTCCCCTCTGCCCAAGTTGACCTGCATTACTCGCAGTTGTGGGGTCATTGTGGAGCCGACCGGGCGCAGTCAGGGTGTCCAATTGTGTGTGGACCACCGCACTTGAGGCACTTTAGCTGAGAAGTGCATACTTTCGCCATGTGCCCAACGACGCCGCAGCGTATACACATGTTTTGCCGATCGTCGGGTGAACGGCAGTCATGGGCCCGGTGACCCAGCTCGAGGCAGCGATAGCAGCGCACACGCTCTCGAGGGGTCGGTGGCGCGGCTCTGATTTTGCTGACGCAAAAGCCCAGCTTAATCTTAGTGCCGTCGAGTTCCTTCGCAAACTTCGCGGGCAGTCGCACGTGCGCGCGTTGGGTGCCATCCGTCATCTTTGTCATCGTTGTGGACACAATTCCCGCTCCCGACTCGAACTTGCTGTCGAGCAGCGAAGTCAAATCGTCTTCTCGGGCAAGCGGGTCGACGTCATGGACGACAACTGTCGTCATTTCTGTGACGTGCCGGCACACTCCAGCACTGCCCACGATGGCTCGAACCTGTTGCAGCATATACTGCGCATTCGCCTTGCGGCTTAGCGTGAGTCGCAGCAACGCCTTACTGGTGCGACGGCCCAGGACGACGTGGTCCTTAAGCGGCTTGTACCGCTCGTCAGTCCTGACTGCCGTTTGAACAAGCAGCAGGAGGCTCTCCCAGTCCTGACCTTCGTTGGGCGAAACCTCAATAAGCTCGGGCTTGGCCGGCTTTCGCTGCTGTGTTCGCTGTTGCTGAGGTCGCTGCTGCTGTTGACGCTGCTGTTGTGGACGCTGTTGCTGTGGACGCTGTTGCTGCTGCTGCGGCTGCTGCGGCTGTTGCTGCTGGTGCTGCGAGCGCTGCTGCTGCTGTCGCTGCTGCCGGAGCTGTGGTGGGACATAGCGCTCACCTTGCTGCTGCTGCTGTTGCTGCTGCTGCTGCTGCTGCTGCTGCTGCTGCTGTTGCTGCGGTTGGCGTTGCCGCTGGGACGGGTGGCCTCTTACCACCGTTGTCCAAAGCTGCTGCTGCGGTTGCTGCTGCTGCTGTTGTTGTTGCGGCTGCTGCTGTTGCTGCTGCAGTCGTGGGGGAAGCTGCTGCTGCCTCTGTTCGCGTCGAGGCAAACTTTGCTGCTGCTGCTGCTGTTGCTGCTGCTGCTGCTGCTGCTGCTGCTGCTGCTGCTGTTGCTGCTGCTGCTGCTGCTGCTGCTGCTGCTGCTGCTGCTGACGCTGCTGCTGCTGCTGCTGCTGGCGCTGCTGCTGCTGCTGCTGACGCTGCTGCTGCTGCTGCTGCTGCTGCTGCTGCTGCTGCTGCTGCTGCTGCTGCTGCTGCTGCTGCTGCTGCTGCTGCTGCTGCTGCTGCTGCTGCTGCTGCCGTTCTCGTTCGCGCTTCCTCAGCCGCTGTTGGCGCTTCCGGGCCGTTTCCCGGTTACCGCCTTGCCCCGACGACTGCTGGAGGGTTGCGTTCGCTGCAGTCTGCAGCTCAAGCACCGAACGAGTGCCCGTGAGCAGCAGCTCGTTCTCGCGGCGGAGTGCCGCGTTTTCCTCGCGGCAAAGTCGCAGCTCCTCCAGCGCCGTCGTTAGCTGGGCGCCGATGCTTTGAAGCTGTGCCATCAGCAGGGCACAACTTCCCGCGTCGATGGGCCCAGCAACTACCGCGTTGCCCGGGACAGGGGATGCCGTTGGTGTTGGCTGTGCTGCTGCTGGTGGCTCCAGGTCCATGGCCGCCTCCGCTGCCTCACACTCCGACGCGGGTTCCGGCATCGCGATGATGGTGCTATTCAGCTCGTCGTCGTCGCTTGAATAGCACACATCCATCATCGGTGTGGCCGGGCGCTCGATGGGTTGTGGCTGCATCACAGCCACCGACCCTTTTCTTGACCGCAACTGGTACGGCCCACTCACTTGTGGGGGTTGGGCCTCGTCGCCCATCCCCTGCGTTGTTGAATCACTTTCCCGTTCGTGCGCGCACCTCTTTATACGAGGGTATGGACGCAGCCCGTCGCACTCTGCGTTGAACGCGCGACACGAAACGATACACTACACTCAAGGCTGGCAACACTGCCGCAAGCGTTTTCGACCAAGCTGGCCACACTGCTGGGTAGCCGGGCAAATGCCAATGTCAGCAAACACTTGCCCGTTCAGCTGGGGCTACCCGTTTCGGAGTGGTGCACAGTTGAAATTTTGGCCACCTGTCAAAAACTGGCAACCCTGAAACGGCCGAAAATGGCCACGATGGCAGCACTGGCAGATAGCCGGGGCGATGCTGATTCCAGCGAGCACTTGCCCGTCCGGATCCGACCAGTGGTTCCAGAGATAGACCAATTTTAATTTTGACAGGTGGCGCCCTCTAGTACTTTGGTGGTGCAGTTAGACGTCACGAAACTGGAAATTGCACTGTTCGCTTATTTTCCGTCCGATCTGGACGTCCGGGTAGTCCAGACAAGCCGAATTTCCCCGCGCACCCGTTACACACGTCTCCTGAATTTTTCCGATTTTCCCGGAAAAGTTATTCCGGAAAAACACTATTTTTCGTGGAAAATCGCTCGTAACTTTTCACAGGCTTTTCCGATCCGCGATTTTCACACACCGGCGAGTTGGTCTTTCACGGCCCTACCGTTTGGCGTTTGAATTTTCCGGATCGGACAATTTTCCGACGAGATATGGCCGGAAAAGCGCGTGCACACTCACTTTTTTGTTTTTCCGATTTTCCGGAAAATTTTTGGCATGCGCCCAGAGGACGGCGGCTCCGCGAGTTACCAACAAAAATTTTCCAAATCGGCCCACAATTTTCCAACTTACGGCACTTTTTGGGTTTGCACTGTATGCCTGTGACGTCACGCCCCGTACGGCCGTTGCTGACGTCACAGCAAATGACCGTTGGTCAAGGGGGGGCAGCCGCTGACGTCACAGCCGTTGACCGTTGGTCCAGGGGGGGCAAGATTTTCGTCCAAGCCCGGCCGGCACGTGCCAAGGTCAACCAAGGGCAAAACTTTGCGCAAACGCGTCTGGACGAACCGTATATTGTGTACACTTTACTATAGGAAAAACTACCACCCGCGATCCTGGTCGTATTTTTCCACGGATTCTCACCACACTAACACTCGTCAACGGGGCTCGTCAGCCCGCGTCTTTTGACGTATTTTTTGTAAAAATCCGTTCACTTTTAGGCACTTTTTTAAATACTTAAGTATTTTATTTATACACTTTTTGCACTCCTAATAACTTTGTCAAACTTCATTTCGCGCGGACACTCGATACGTCGTTGAAATTGTCTTGCCAAGACGCTTCGAGCGAAATGTCGTTTTCGAAAATCGGACCACTTTTCACAAAGTTAGTAAAATCGCCACTCAAAAAGTTCACTAACTTTTTAACACACTTTTTCAACAAACTGAGTATGCCACTTTGTTAAACTACTTGGCCCCGACTCAGATTTCGATTTTCATCAAAATCGGCCCAGTAGTTTTCGCGCGGTGCAACTTCAAAGTTTCCACCAAACTTATACACTTTTTGAACAATTCGCCAAATTCTTTACACTTCCATAACTTTTTTGTTTATGGACCGATCTGGGCGTTCGACCACTCGCCAGAAAGGTATTTAGGCGACGCACACGTTGGTATTTTTTCAGATTCGGTTGGCCACATACTTTTCATTATATTTCGAAAAAACACTTAAAAAAGTTGTATAACTCTTAATATAAAATTCGGTTTTTCACCAAGCTACCCGATATGGGTATCAAACGATAGGTATTATCGTCCCGCACCATTTAGCACTTTGGTTGGGCGAATCTAACCAGCTTTTGCCGAGTTATTTAAGAAAAACCGCGTGCACACTCACTTTTTTGTTTATGAACTTTTTTCAAAAAAATTTTGCATATACAGGGATAACTGGCTTGTGGCCGCCAAGCGTTCATAGCGACGTGGCTTTTTGATCCTTCGATGTCGGCTCTTCCTATCATTGTGAAGCAAAATTCACCAAGCGTAGGATTGTTCACCCTTTCAAGGGAACGTGAGCTGGGTTTAGACCGTCGTGAGACAGGTTAGTTTTACCCTACTGGTGTGTGCTTATAGTCGCTATCTTAACGGAATTCCTGTGCAGTACGAGAGGAACCACAGGTACGGACCACTGGCTCAATACTAGTCCGACCGGACTTTGGTATGACGCTACGTCCGCTGGATTATGCCTGAACGCCTCTAAGGTCGTAGCCAATCCGAGCTGATAGCGCTTCTCAAACCCATTAGGTGTTCGGAAGCTAGCGGGCCTAACAACCCTCTGAGATCCGTTGGAGTCTGCCTTCGCAGCCCGGCGTCTCATCCCGCTATACCTAGGCCGCAATGAGTGGAGTTCGCTGCACGTGTTAGTACCGTAACTGGGAACGCCGTTGGCTTGAGCTCTGCCCAACGTGGATATACCTAGTTTCGACACCTATCAACCGCCCGCAAACGACGGGACTTCAGGCTGGGAGCTGCGAGTTGTAGAGATGCGTTCGCATCGATCCTCTCAGGCGACCCATGCTTGGTGGTTTGTCCGTGTGCCCCTTCCTCGATGTGCGCAAGCGCGTCTTGGTCTGGGGACCACGTTGACACAGGGGATACTTTTGTGAGAGCAAGAGTGTACTTGGTTGAGTGTAGCAAGGGATTGCGTGCCCCTTCCTCGATGGCGTATTTAACCATCTTGGTCTGGGGACCGTGGTACCGTGCTCTGGTGAAGCTTGGTGCGTGCTCCTTCCTTGTCAGACGAGTGACTTGACTTGGTCTGGAGACCGTTCCTTTACACTAGTGGACAAGAGTTGGCTCCTTCTCCGTGTCAGACGAGTGACTTGACATGGTATGGAGCGGGACACGTAACACTGGTGAGCTTGTCAGCGTGCCTCCTTCTCGACTTGATTGTCTTGATGTGAGGACCGTGCGACCCACACCAGTACAGTCATACGGACTACCCATACCCTAGCGTTGAAGCTTGGCTACCTTCATCGTCAAGGGAGTGGGTTGGTCACTGGTGAAGCTTGGTGCGTGCTCCTTCCTTGTCAGACGAGTGACTTGACTTGGTCTGGAGACCGTTCCTTTACACTAGTGGACAAGAGTTGGCTCCTTCCGTGTCAGACGAGTGACTTGACCATGGTATGGAGCGGGACACGTAACACTAGTGAGCTTGTCGGCGTGCCTCCTTCTTGACTTGATTGTCTTGATGTGAGGACCGTGCGACCCACACCAGTACGTATACTGTACACTCATTATGGCTCTACCTTGTCCTGTTCATGAAGTGCTTAATGCAGCCATGGACTAGGTAATGGGTACTGGTGAAGCTTGACTTAGGCTCCTTCCTTGTCAGACGAGTGACTTGACTTGGTCTGGAGACTAAGGCTTTACATTGGTGGACATGCATCGTGCTCCTAGCTTGTCAGACGAGTGACTTGACATGCTGTGGAGAAGGTTGCTTAACACTGATGAGCTTGTCGGCGTGCCTCCTTCTTGACTTGATTGTCTCGATGTGAGGACCGTGCGGACCACACCAGTGAGTCATATAAGTACACTCGTAGTAAGCTTTTGTTCACCTTGTCTGGTCTGTGTTGTGCTCGACCGCCTTCACAGACAATGGACTTGGTGGATACTGGTGAAGCTTGGTGCAGGCTCCTTCCTTGTCAGACGAGCGACTTGACTTGGTCTGGAGACTGTTCCTTTACATTAGTGGACATGTGTCGTGCTTCTTCCTTGTCAGACGAGTGACTTGACATAGGTTGGAGATGGACGCGTAACACTAATGAGCTTGTCGGCGTTCCTCCTTCTTGACTTGATTGTCTTGATGCGAGGAACGTGCAGACCACACCAGTAAGCTTACATGCTCTCGTTACAAGTTGTATATGTTGACCCGTTTGGGCCGGTTGCCTTGCGCATGATGATGTTGACCATGTTTGGTTAACGTGTCGTGTGTCGAGGTGGTCGGTCTTGGTAGTAGGATGTCTTGTGCATGGCGTGTTGACCTCGTCGGTCGATGTGTCGTGTACGAGATGACCTACTTGCCCGTCGGTTGTCCAAGTTGTATGATGTGTTGACTTAGTCGACGTGTCATGTGCTTGGATGATTGGCGTACGGGTCATGTATGGTGTACTTCCTTCGGTTGAAGGGATGTACTAGTACATACTTGTATTAATTGTTTATTTCACGATCTGGTCTTTTGATTGGATCGTGAAAAAACGCTAAGTCCAAGAATCCTGAACTCGAGAGGAAAGCGCTGATGGCAACCTTTTTGACAGGACGTCCCTAGAAAACGGCTTTTTCCTTTTCGGCATTAAGTGGCATGTTTAACGTGGCTAGAACATCAATTATCCTGCAAATGGCACTCAAGCTTGGCAAAAGTCTCGAAACACTCCTATCTTGACGCACCGGCAACCGCAACACGATGCAAAACAAATTGCACGAGCTACTGATACTTGTACCATGCACGGTACACGGTTCCGAAAATTACGCCTGAAAGTATGCAATTTGGTGCTACCCTAGGGAACTTGTATGGGGAAGCCTACCTACGCGTGTCGCACGTTGCAAGTTGCATGGTCGTCGATCAGAGGCATGCAAAAGCACCTATCTAGGGGAATTACTCTACGTTCTAGTAGCTAGTGCGATTTTCCGGTCCAGCACGGCAGTACGCCTGCATGCATACAATCCATGTACCAACCATGTACCTAGGCGTTGGTCAGTAGCTTTTGGCGCCACATGGAGAAAGTATTCGAGTTCAGATTTCTGGGACTTAGCGTATTTTTCAAAACTATTAATGGAAATTAAACTATAAATGGGTCACAAGCTAGGCGTTGGTCAGTAGCTTTTGGCGCAACATGGAGGAAGTATTCGAGTTCAGATTTCTGGGACTTAGCGTATTTTTCAATCATATTAAACCGAATCAAACATAAAAATGATGAAACCTACACGACGTTCCTAGGTTATGGACGAAAAGTGACGATTTAGTGCCGGTCAGGATAGCCGTGCACCAAAATTGTGTACCGATCAGGGAAAGTACAACACGGAGGGCGCAGCCCGAGCGTACGCGTTCATGGATGTCCATGTTGGTACAAGTTGCCGGTCAGGATAGCCGTGCACCAAAATTGTGTACCGATCAGGGAAAGTACAACACGGAGGGCGCAGCCCGAGCGTACGCGTTCATGGATGTCCATGTTGGTACAAGTTGCCGGTCAGGATAGCCGTGCACCAAAATTGTGTACCGATCAGGGAAAGTACAACACGGAGGGCGCAGCCCGAGCGTACGCGTTCATGGATGTCCATGTTGGTACAAGTTGCCGGTCAGGATAGCCGTGCACCAAAATTGTGTACCGATCAGGGAAAGTACAACACGGAGGGCGCAGCCCGAGCGTACGCGTTCATGGATGTCCATGTTGGTACAAGTTGCCGGTCAGGATAGCCGTGCACCAAAATTGTGTACCGATCAGGGAAAGTACACTACGTTCCTATGACTTGGGTGAAAAGTGTTGATAAAGTGCCGGATAGGATAGACGGTGGCTTATCGTACACATCACAAACAAAAACCCCTTAGTGAGCAGTAGCAAGTGTCGATGGAACAAAGCGAAGGCAATACAAACTGATCAAGTACAATAAAGAACGCTACGTACTAGGACTTCTGTCCAAGAATGGTGTCCGCGACGGGAGGGCAATGGTCGAGCAAGCAGGTTTCCCTAGTAAACCTTGTATGGTAAACATACCCAAGCGTGTCCGTATGCACGCAACGATAGTCACGAACGGGCACATACCTAGGGAAAGTACTCTACGTACTAGGACTTCTGTCCAAGAATGGTGTCCGCGACGGGAGGGCAATGGTCGAGCAAGCAGGTTTCCCTAGTAAACCTTGTATGGTAAACATACCCAAGCGTGTCCGTATGCACGCAACGATAGTCACGAACGGGCACATACCTAGGGAAAGTACTCTACGTACTAGGACTTCTGTCCAAGAATGGTGTCCGCGACGGGAGGGCAATGGTCGAGCAAGCAGGTTTCCCTAGTAAACCTTGTATGGTAAACATACCCAAGCGTGTCCGTATGCACGCAACGATAGTCACGAACGGGCACATACCTAGGGAAAGTACTCTACGTACTAGGACTTCTGTCCAAGAATGGTGTCCGCGACGGTCGGGGAAGCAGGTTGCTTATCATGGCAAACAAGTTAAATAGCTACCTTAAGAGAACGAAAGTTACTGTGGATGGAACAAAACGTGTGCCTAGAATTCCTTCCTGGTTTCCCTAGTAAACCTTGTATGGTAAACATACCCAAGCGTGTCCGTATGCACGCAACGATAGTCACGAACGGGCACATACCTAGGGAAAGTACTCTACGTACTAGGACTTCTGTCCAAGAATGGTGTCCGCGACGGGAGGGCAATGGTCGAGCAAGCAGGTTTCCCTAGTAAACCTTGTATGGTAAACATACCCAAGCGTGTCCGTATGCACGCAACGATAGTCACGAACGGGCACATACCTAGGGAAAGTACTCTACGTACTAGGACTTCTGTCCAAGAATGGTGTCCGCGACGGGAGGGCAATGGTCGAGCAAGCAGGTTTCCCTAGTAAACCTTGTATGGTAAACATACCCAAGCGTGTCCGTATGCACGCAACGATAGTCACGAACGGGCACATACCTAGGGAAAGTACTCTACGTACTAGGACTTCTGTCCAAGAATGGTGTCCGCGACGGGAGGGCAATGGTCGAGCAAGCAGGTTTCCCTAGTAAACCTTGTATGGTAAACATACCCAAGCGTGTCCGTATGCACGCAACGATAGTCACGAACGGGCACATACCTAGGGAAAGTACTCTACGTACTAGGACTTCTGTCCAAGAATGGTGTCCGCGACGGGAGGGCAATGGTCGAGCAAGCAGGTTTCCCTAGTAAACCTTGTATGGTAAACATACCCAAGCGTGTCCGTATGCACGCAACGATAGTCACGAACGGGCACATACCTAGGGAAAGTACTCTACGTACTAGGACTTCTGTCCAAGAATGGTGTCCGCGACGGGAGGGCAATGGTCGAGCAAGCAGGTTTCCCTAGTAAACCTTGTATGGTAAACATACCCAAGCGTGTCCGTATGCACGCAACGATAGTCACGAACGGGCACATACCTAGGGAAAGTACTCTACGTACTAGGACTTCTGTCCAAGAATGGTGTCCGCGACGGGAGGGCAATGGTCGAGCAAGCAGGTTTCCCTAGTAAACCTTGTATGGTAAACATACCCAAGCGTGTCCGTATGCACGCAACGATAGTCACGAACGGGCACATACCTAGGGAAAGTACTCTACGTACTAGGACTTCTGTCCAAGAATGGTGTCCGCGACGGGAGGGCAATGGTCGAGCAAGCAGGTTTCCCTAGTAAACCTTGTATGGTAAACATACCCAAGCGTGTCCGTATGCACGCAACGATAGTCACGAACGGGCACATACCTAGGGAAAGTACTCTACGTACTAGGACTTCTGTCCAAGAATGGTGTCCGCGACGGGAGGGCAATGGTCGAGCAAGCAGGTTTCCCTAGTAAACCTTGTATGGTAAACATACCCAAGCGTGTCCGTATGCACGCAACGATAGTCACGAACGGGCACATACCTAGGGAAAGTACTCTACGTACTAGGACTTCTGTCCAAGAATGGTGTCCGCGACGGGAGGGCAATGGTCGAGCAAGCAGGTTTCCCTAGTAAACCTTGTATGGTAAACATACCCAAGCGTGTCCGTATGCACGCAACGATAGTCACGAACGGGCACATACCTAGGGAAAGTACTCTACGTACTAGGACTTCTGTCCAAGAATGGTGTCCGCGACGGTCGGGGAAGCAGGTTGCTTATCATGGCAAACAAGTTAAATAGCTACCTTAAGAGAACGAAAGTTACTGTGGATGGAACAAAACGTGTGCCTAGAATTCCTTCCTGGTTTCCCTAGTAAACCTTGTATGGTAAACATACCCAAGCGTGTCCGTATGCACGCAACGATAGTCACAAACGGGCACATACCTAGGGAAAGTACTCTACGTACTAGGACTTCTGTCCAAGAATGGTGTCCGCGACGGGAGGGCAATGGTCGAGCAAGCAGGTTTCCCTAGTAAACCTTGTATGGTAAACATACCCAAGCGTGTCCGTATGCACGCAACGATAGTCACGAACGGGCACATACCTAGGGAAAGTACTCTACGTACTAGGACTTCTGTCCAAGAATGGTGTCCGCGACGGTCGGGGAATTGTGTGTTTGACTCAATTACCAAATCCTAGGAACAAACATGTAGTGTATACAAACATTAACATTAACGCGTACGTTTGGGCTGCGCACTCCAAATGGTACACAAATAAGGGTGATTTTATGATCAGACGGACAAAAACAAAGGTGGAGAAGACAGTTTTCGGCACGATGTGCACAGAGCTCATTTCGTCGTCCCGGGCGAATGGAAAAACACAAAAATCGCGAGTTTCGCCCTCGGGCTACCGCCCTCGGGCGTATCTTTCCAGGTTTCTGTCTATAAAAGGGCAGGCCAAAAGGTGACCGGTTGAGATAAGCATTTTAAGCATACAAGCACTTTATTGCAACTTTTGACACAAAAACTAGGTACGTACATGTAGATTGTACCAACATGGACATCCATGAACGCGTACGCTCGGGCTGCGCCCTCCGTGTTGTACTTTCCCTGATCGGTACACAATTTTGGTGCATGTGTACCAACATGGACATCCATGAACGCGTACGCTCGGGCTGCGCCCTCCGTGTTGTACTTTCCCTGATCGGTACACAATTTTGGTGCACGGCTATCCTGACCGGCAACTTGTACCAACATGGACATCCATGAACGCGTACGTAGTGTACTTTCCCTGATCGGTACACAATTTTGGTGCATGTGTACCAACATTGACATCCATGAACGCGTACGCTCGGGCTGCGCCCTCCGTGTTGTACTTTCCCTGATCGGTACACAATTTTGGTGCATGTGTACCAACATGGACATCCATGAACGCGTACGCTCGGGCTGCGCCCTCCGTGTTGTACTTTCCCTGATCGGTACACAATTTTGGTGCATGTGTACCAACATGGACATCCATGAACGCGTACGCTCGGGCTGCGCCCTCCGTGTTGTACTTTCCCTGATCGGTACACAATTTTGGTGCATGTGTACCAACATGGACATCCATGAACGCGTACGCTCGGGCTGCGCCCTCCGTGTTGTACTTTCCCTGATCGGTACACAATTTTGGTGCATGTGTACCAACATGGACATCCATGAACGCGTACGCTCGGGCTGCGCCCTCCGTGTTGTACTTTCCCTGATCGGTACACAATTTTGGTGCACGGCTATCCTGACCGGCAACTTGTACCAACATGGACATCCATGAACGCGTACGTAGTGTACTTTCCCTGATCGGTACACAATTTTGGTGCATGTGTACCAACATGGACATCCATGAACGCGTACGCTCGGGCTGCGCCCTCCGTGTTGTACTTTCCCTGATCGGTACACAATTTTGGTGCATGTGTACCAACATGGACATCCATGAACGCGTACGCTCGGGCTGCGCCCTCCGTGTTGTACTTTCCCTGATCGGTACACAATTTTGGTGCACGGCTATCCTGACCGGCAACTTGTACCAACATGGACATCCATGAACGCGTACGTAGTGTACTTTCCCTGATCGGTACACAATTTTGGTGCACGGCTTAGGAAATGGGCTTAAAATGTTATCACTCAATCCATTTAATCTTGTTATAGTCGATACTTACCGTGCCGACCAAGTAGGACACGATACAAGGCAATGTTGTTTGAGTAATAATATATCCGCCATACATTTCAGTACAAAATTGCTCGGTCAGACCTACGGCGGGCCATAACTCGAATACTAAACGTCGCAGACATGGGTCGTAGAACAATTTTAAGCTCGTCTAATCATTCTCTATCCGATTCTGGATAGTGGTTTTTTGACCACTTTTCATCATTTTGTGACACCCCGAACCTAGGGACAGCTCCCTAGCTTTTTGCAAAAAAGTGCACCGAACGGGCCGGAGAGCTCGAGTAGTCAAAAAAATTTTTTTCGCTAAAAACCCTCAAAACGTGTCAGAAACACACCCTAGATGATGAAAAGTGCAACCAGAAAGTCAACCGACAACATGCCCGGGGGTACCAATTTGCTCTACGCGTCCCTAGGTAGGGTACTTTTTCATACAAACATCAATGTGCACGGTGCACAAAGTGCGCGGAACAAAAATTGCTCGGTCAGACCTACGGCGGGCCATAACTCGAATACTAAACGTCGCAGACATGGGTCGTAGAACAATTTTAAGCTCGTCTAATCATTCTCTATCCGATTCTGGATAGTGGTTTTTTGACCACTTTTCATCATTTTGTGACACCCCGAACCTAGGGACAGCTCCCTAGCTTTTTGCAAAAAAGTGCACCGAACGGGCCGGAGAGCTCGAGTAGTCAAAAAAATTTTTTTCGCTAAAAACCCTCAAAACGTGTCAGAAACACACCCTAGATGATGAAAAGTGCAACCAGAAAGTCAACCGACAACATGCCCGGGGGTACCAATTTGCTCTACGCGTCCCTAGGTAGGGTACTTTTTCATACAAACATCAATGTGCACGGTGCACAAAGTGCGCGGAACAAAAATTGCTCGGTCAGACCTACGGCGGGCCATAACTCGAATACTAAACGTCGCAGACATGGGTCGTAGAACAATTTTAAGCTCGTCTAATCGTTCTCTATCCGATTCTGGATAGTGGTTTTTTGACCACTTTTCATCATTTTGTGACACCCCGAACCTAGGGACAGCTCCCTAGCTTTTTGCAAAAAAGTGCACCGAACGGGCCGGAGAGCTCGAGTAGTCAAAAAAATTTTTTTCGCTAAAAACCCTCAAAACGTGTCAGAAACACACCCTAGATGATGAAAAGTGCAACCAGAAAGTCAACCGACAACATGCCCGGGGGTACCAATTTGCTCTACGCGTCCCTAGGTAGGGTACTTTTTCATACAAACATCAATGTGCACGGTGCACAAAGTGCGCGGAACAAAAATTGCTCGGTCAGACCTACGGCGGGCCATAACTCGAATACTAAACGTCGCAGACATGGGTCGTAGAACAATTTTAAGCTCGTCTAATCGTTCTCTATCCGATTCTGGATAGTGGTTTTTTGACCACTTTTCATCATTTTGTGACACCCCGAACCTAGGGACAGCTCCCTAGCTTTTTGCAAAAAAGTGCACCGAACGGGCCGGAGAGCTCGAGTAGTCAAAAAAATTTTTTTCGCTAAAAACCCTCAAAACGTGTCAGAAACACACCCTAGATGATGAAAAGTGCAACCAGAAAGTCAACCGACAACATGCCCGGGGGTACCAATTTGCTCTACGCGTCCCTAGGTAGGGTACTTTTTCATACAAACATCAATGTGCACGGTGCACAAAGTGCGCGGAACAAAAATTGCTCGGTCAGACCTACGGCGGGCCATAACTCGAATACTAAACGTCGCAGACATGGGTCGTAGAACAATTTTAAGCTCGTCTAATCATTCTCTATCCGATTCTGGATAGTGGTTTTTTGACCACTTTTCATCATTTTGTGACACCCCGAACCTAGGGACAGCTCCCTAGCTTTTTGCAAAAAAGTGCACCGAACGGGCCGGAGAGCTCGAGTAGTCAAAAAATTTTTTTCGCTAAAAACCCTCAAAACGTGTCAGAAACACACCCTAGATGATGAAAAGTGCAACCAGAAAGTCAACCGACAACATGCCCGGGGTACCAATTTGCTCTACGCGTCCCTAGGTAGGGTACTTTTTCATACAAACATCAATGTGCACGGTGCACAAAGTGCGCGGAACAAAAATTGCTCGGTCAGACCTACGGCGGGCCATAACTCGAATACTAAACGTCGCAGACATGGGTCGTAGAACAATTTTAAGCTCGTCTAATCATTCTCTATCCGATTCTGGATAGTGGTTTTTTGACCACTTTTCATCATTTTGTGACACCCCGAACCTAGGGACAGCTCCCTAGCTTTTTGCAAAAAAGTGCACCGAACGGGCCGGAGAGCTCGAGTAGTCAAAAAAATTTTTTTCGCTAAAAACCCTCAAAACGTGTCAGAAACACACCCTAGATGATGAAAAGTGCAACCAGAAAGTCAACCGACAACATGCCCGGGGGTACCAATTTGCTCTACGCGTCCCTAGGTAGGGTACTTTTTCATACAAACATCAATGTGCACGGTGCACAAAGTGCGCGGAACAAAATTGCTCGGTCAGACCTACGGCGGGCCATAACTCGAATACTAAACGTCGCAGACATGGGTCGTAGAACAATTTTAAGCTCGTCTAATCATTCTCTATCCGATTCTGGATAGTGGTTTTTTGACCACTTTTCATCATTTTGTGACACCCCGAACCTAGGGACAGCTCCCTAGCTTTTTGCAAAAAAGTGCACCGAACGGGCCGGAGAGCTCGAGTAGTCAAAAAAAATTTTTTTCGCTAAAAACCCTCAAAACGTGTCAGAAACACACCCTAGATGATGAAAAGTGCAACCAGAAAGTCAACCGACAACATGCCCGGGGGTACCAATTTGCTCTACGCGTCCCTAGGTAGGGTACTTTTTCATACAAACATCAATGTGCACGGTGCACAAAGTGCGCGGAACAAAAATTGCTCGGTCAGACCTACGGCGGGCCATAACTCGAATACTAAACGTCGCAGACATGGGTCGTAGAACAATTTTAAGCTCGTCTAATCATTCTCTATCCGATTCTGGATAGTGGTTTTTTGACCACTTTTCATCATTTTGTGACACCCCGAACCTAGGGACAGCTCCCTAGCTTTTTGCAAAAAAGTGCACCGAACGGGCCGGAGAGCTCGAGTAGTCAAAAAAATTTTTTTCGCTAAAAACCCTCAAAACGTGTCAGAAACACACCCTAGATGATGAAAAGTGCAACCAGAAAGTCAACCGACAACATGCCCGGGGTACCAATTTGCTCTACGCGTCCCTAGGTAGGGTACTTTTTCATACAAACATCAATGTGCACGGTGCACAAAGTGCGCGGAACAAAAATTGCTCGGTCAGACCTACGGCGGGCCATAACTCGAATACTAAACGTCGCAGACATGGGTCGTAGAACAATTTTAAGCTCGTCTAATCGTTCTCTATCCGATTCTGGATAGTGGTTTTTTGACCACTTTTCATCATTGTGTGACACCCCGAACCTAGGGACAGCTCCCTAGCTTTTTGCAAAAAAGTGCACCGAACGGGCCGGAGAGCTCGAGTAGTCAAAAAAATTTTTTTCGCTAAAAACCCTCAAAACGTGTCAGAAACACACCCTAGATGATGAAAAGTGCAACCAGAAAGTCAACCGACAACATGCCCGGGGGTACCAATTTGCTCTACGCGTCCCTAGGTAGGGTACTTTTTCATACAAACATCAATGTGCACGGTGCACAAAGTGCGCGGAACAAAAATTGCTCGGTCAGACCTACGGCGGGCCATAACTCGAATACTAAACGTCGCAGACATGGGTCGTAGAACAATTTTAAGCTCGTCTAATCGTTCTCTATCCGATTCTGGATAGTGGTTTTTTGACCACTTTTCATCATTTTGTGACACCCCGAACCTAGGGACAGCTCCCTAGCTTTTTGCAAAAAAGTGCACCGAACGGGCCGGAAAGCTCGAGTAGTCAAAAAATTTTTTTCGCTAAAAACCCTCAAAACGTGTCAGAAACACACCCTAGATGATGAAAAGTGCAACCAGAAAGTCAACCGACAACATGCCCGGGGTACCAATTTGCTCTACGCGTCCCTAGGTAGGGTACTTTTTCATACAAACATCAATGTGCACGGTGCACAAAGTGCGCGGAACAAAAATTGCTCGGTCAGACCTACGGCGGGCCATAACTCGAATACTAAACGTCGCAGACATGGGTCGTAGAACAATTTTAAGCTCGTCTAATCATTCTCTATCCGATTCTGGATAGTGGTTTTTTGACCACTTTTCATCATTTTGTGACACCCCGAACCTAGGGACAGCTCCCTAGCTTTTTGCAAAAAAGTGCACCGAACGGGCCGGAGAGCTCGAGTAGTCAAAAAAATTTTTTTCGCTAAAAACCCTCAAAACGTGTCAGAAACACACCCTAGATGATGAAAAGTGCAACCAGAAAGTCAACCGACAACATGCCGGGGGTACCAATTTGCTCTACGCGTCCCTAGGTAGGGTACTTTTTCATACAAACATCAATGTGCACGGTGCACAAAGTGCGCGGAACAAAAATTGCTCGGTCAGACCTACGGCGGGCCATAACTCGAATACTAAACGTCGCAGACATGGGTCGTAGAACAATTTTAAGCTCGTCTAATCATTCTCTATCCGATTCTGGATAGTGGTTTTTTGACCACTTTTCATCATTTTGTGACACCCCGAACCTAGGGACAGCTCCCTAGCTTTTTGCAAAAAAGTGCACCGAACGGGCCGGAGAGCTCGAGTAGTCAAAAAATTTTTTTTCGCTAAAAACCCTCAAAACGTGTCAGAAACACACCCTAGATGATGAAAAGTGCAACCAGAAAGTCAACCGACAACATGCCCGGGGGTACCAATTTGCTCTACGCGTCCCTAGGTAGGGTACTTTTTCATACAAACATCAATGTGCACGGTGCACAAAGTGCGCGGAACAAAAATTGCTCGGTCAGACCTACGGCGGGCCATAACTCGAATACTAAACGTCGCAGACATGGGTCGTAGAACAATTTTAAGCTCGTCTAATCATTCTCTATCCGATTCTGGATAGTGGTTTTTTGACCACTTTTCATCATTTTGTGACACCCCGAACCTAGGGACAGCTCCCTAGCTTTTTGCAAAAAAGTGCACCGAACGGGCCGGAGAGCTCGAGTAGTCAAAAAAATTTTTTTCGCTAAAAACCCTCAAAACGTGTCAGAAACACACCCTAGATGATGAAAAGTGCAACCAGAAAGTCAACCGACAACATGCCCGGGGGTACCAATTTGCTCTACGCGTCCCTAGGTAGGGTACTTTTTCATACAAACATCAATGTGCACGGTGCACAAAGTGCGCGGAACAAAAATTGCTCGGTCAGACCTACGGCGGGCCATAACTCGAATACTAAACGTCGCAGACATGGGTCGTAGAACAATTTTAAGCTCGTCTAATCATTCTCTATCCGATTCTGGATAGTGGTTTTTTGACCACTTTTCATCATTTTGTGACACCCCGAACCTAGGGACAGCTCCCTAGCTTTTTGCAAAAAAGTGCACCGAACGGGCCGGAGAGCTCGAGTAGTCAAAAAAATTTTTTTCGCTAAAAACCCTCAAAACGTGTCAGAAACACACCCTAGATGATGAAAAGTGCAACCAGAAAGTCAACCGACAACATGCCCGGGGGTACCATTTGCTCTACGCGTCCCTAGGTAGGGTACTTTTTCATACAAACATCAATGTGCACGGTGCACAAAGTGCGCGGAACAAAATTGCTCGGTCAGACCTACGGCGGGCCATAACTCGAATACTAAACGTCGCAGACATGGGTCGTAGAACAATTTTAAGCTCGTCTAATCGTTCTCTATCCGATTCTGGATAGTGGTTTTTTGACCACTTTTCATCATTTTGTGACACCCCGAACCTAGGGACAGCTCCCTAGCTTTTTGCAAAAAGTGCACCGAACGGGCCGGAGAGCTCGAGTAGTCAAAAAATTTTTTTCGCTAAAAACCCTCAAAACGTGTCAGAAACACACCCTAGATGATGAAAAGTGCAACCAGAAAGTCAACCGACAACATGCCCGGGGGTACCAATTTGCTCTACGCGTCCCTAGGTAGGGTACTTTTTCATACAAACATCAATGTGCACGGTGCACAAAGTGCGCGGAACAAAAATTGCTCGGTCAGACCTACGGCGGGCCATAACTCGAATACTAAACGTCGCAGACATGGGTCGTAGAACAATTTTAAGCTCGTCTAATCGTTCTCTATCCGATTCTGGATAGTGGTTTTTTGACCACTTTTCATCATTTTGTGACACCCCGAACCTAGGGACAGCTCCCTAGCTTTTTGCAAAAAAGTGCACCGAACGGGCCGGAGAGCTCGAGTAGTCAAAAAAATTTTTTTCGCTAAAAACCCTCAAAACGTGTCAGAAACACACCCTAGATGATGAAAAGTGCAACCAGAAAGTCAACCGACAACATGCCGGGGGTACCAATTTGCTCTACGCGTCCCTAGGTAGGGTACTTTTTCATACAAACATCAATGTGCACGGTGCACAAAGTGCGCGGAACAAAAATTGCTCGGTCAGACCTACGGCGGGCCATAACTCGAATACTAAACGTCGCAGACATGGGTCGTAGAACAATTTTAAGCTCGTCTAATCATTCTCTATCCGATTCTGGATAGTGGTTTTTTGACCACTTTTCATCATTTTGTGACACCCCAAACCTAGGGGCAGCTCCCTAGCTTTTGTCAAAAAATGGTCACCGAACGGGCCGGAGAGCTCGAGTAGTCAAAAAATTTTTTTCGCCAAAATCACTGAAAACGTGTAGAAAACGCATTTTAGATGATGAAAAGTGAAACCAGAACGTCAAACAACAACTTTTTTGGGGGTACCCTTTTTACTCTACGGGCCCCTAGGTAAGGCGCGCCATTAGCGCTTTCCTCTCGAGTTCCCAACTTTTGCCCTCCTGGGAACATGATCATTTGTTCATTGCCTACTATAGGGAGGGTACCTTGCTCCGAGGTCAAAAATGAAAATTTCACCAAATCGTAGTTTTTACCTCTATTTTGTCGTAGGAGCATGGTTTGAGGTGTCGGTGGGTCATTTCGGCCCCCATTTGGGTCATACGTCCCCTCCCCGATTTAGTTCGTCGTATGACCATAGTCCGAACTTATGAAGCAAAAGTGGTGTCTGGTGGTGTCTGCCGATGATCTTAACCTATGATTTCGAGTTGATATGCGTATATTAGAGTAAAATTAGGCCTTGTAGTACACGGCTTATGCCCCGGACTAGGTGTCCCGGGGACAAAATCTCGAAAATTACAGACACCCCAGCATCGCTTAAGGTGGTCAGTAGCAAATATATTTTTGGGTCTTCGGACCCATGAAGAGACAGTAGCTGGCTAGTTTGCTGTACTCTTACGCTGAGAACTGGCAGCGTAGAGGGTCTACGGACCCTGAAAGGACCTACCCAACCTTTCAAAAAGCTCCCTGGAGCGGTACATCACGGGTCTACGGACCCTAAGACTTCGTCGTGATGGTTTCAAGCATAAAAGTCGTAACAGTTTAAGAGGTTTTCGTAAGCGTATATTAAATGCATGCTTGAAACTAAGCCGCGTTGTCTTTAAACACTGCAAGACCAATCGAACTTTTTAGGGAAACTCGAAGGATTCACGCTAAGCTCGATGAGCTATTAAGGGTAGTGGTGCATGGTTTGTCGGCGTTCCTTGGATCTAATCCATTGAACAAATGTGTCTGGGGTCATGGTGCAGGTAAAATAGCGTGATGAAACCGGGTTTCCCTTACCAAATGTGGCATAACTTTCCCTGAGAGCGAAGCTCAGACCCACGTAGGGGAGAGCAAAGTGGAACTTAAATGTTCTATGCAGCAAATGTTCGCCATGCGGATAAACAAGTTGGAATAGCTCAATGTAGTGTAATGCAAACACGAATCGCAATTAACGATAAGGGGACCCAGAAGCAATTCTGCGGAACCCTCGGGGGAGGTGTGAGTTGATATAATTAGAGGTGATAGTCCAAGTTGTTCGAGCTCCGGCTCGGCAGCCGATACGAGGTTCCTGTTGAGCTTGTACATCGCGCAGAGGCGCCGTTCGGTTCTAGCAATGATTCCCGCCACCATGTTTCATGCGTGCAGAGGTCCGTTAGAGCTCGAGCAATGTGTCCCGCCGTGATTACGAAAAGTTTAACAGTTGACTAAGTTGGGGGTGTGTTCAAGTAATCGCGCAGAGATGCCGATCGGTTTCTAGCAATGTTTCCCGTCACAAGGTGGTATTGGCACCTGTGCAGAGTGACCGTTAGCAATGTCTCCCGTATCACGGTGGTGTTCTACCACTAGTGCAGAGTGACCGCTAGCAATGTCTCCCGTCACAAGGTGGTAGCCCAGTAGTGCAGAGAAGCCGCTAGCAAGTCTCCCGTCACAGAGTAAGCAGGTCCGCGAAGTGCAGAGTAGCCGTTAGCAATGTCTCCCGTATCACGGTGGTATCATTCCACTAGTGCAGAGTGACCGCTAGCAATGCTTCCCGACACACGGCGGTAGCTTACGCAGTGCAGAGAGACTCAGGAGCAAAGTCTTCCGACACACGGTGGTAACTCGACGAGGTGCAGAGTAACCGTTAGCAATGTCTCCCGTATCACGGTGGAGTTCTTCCACTAGTGCAGAGTGACCGCTAGCAATGTTTCCCGACACATCGAAGGAGTAGATCCACGAAGTGCAGAAAGATCGCTGAACCAATCAATGCATCCCGTCGTGGAGAGCTTACACGCCCGTAGGAAAAACAGTGGGGTGTATCCAAGTGAAACATTAGTATACATGAGAGTGCAGAGTACCGATTGGACTATAGTGGTCAAAACGCAGCCGGGTAATTCAACTCTGTAGCCGTACAAAGGTATCCGCCTGTTAGAAGGACACCGTACGGTTTACAGTTTAACAAAAATGCAGCCGCGGTAATTTCAACCCAACCCACTATAGCCATTCAATGTATCCGTCATAATCATGTATACCGATCGGAGTAGCCAAAGACAATGTTCGTCTAGTGTTGTTGGGGTGTATGCGCGCAGAGATGCCGTTCGGTTTAAAGCAATGTTTCCCGTCACGAGGTGGTATTGGCACCTGTGCAGAGTGACCGTTAGCAATGTCTCCCGTATCACGGTGGAGTTCTTCCACTAGTGCAGAGTGACCGCTAGCAATGTCTCCCGTCACAGGTGGTAGCCCAGCAGTGCAGAGAAGCCGCTTTCAGCAATGTTTCCCGTCACGAGGTGGTATTGGCACCTGTGCAGAGTGACCGTTAGCAATGTCTCCCGTATCACGGTGGAGTTCTTCCACTAGTGCAGAGTGACCGCTAGCAATGTCTCCCGTCACAAGGTGGTAGCCCAGCAGTGCAGAGAAGCCGCTGTAGCAAAGTCTCCCGTATCACGGTGGAGTTCTTCCACTAGTGCAGAGAGATCGCTGAACCGTGCAATGTGTCCCGTCGTGCGCACCCGTTCGACCAGATGTAACAAGTTGGGGTGCAAGTTGCAAGTTCACGCGCAGAGATGCCGTTCGGTTTAAAGCAATGTTTCCCGTCACGAGGTGGTATTGGCACCTGTGCAGAGTGACCGTTAGCAATGTCTCCCGTATCACGGTGGAGTTCTTCCACTAGTGCAGAGTGACCGCTAGCAATGTCTCCCGTCACATTGGTGGTAGCCCAGCAGTGCAGAGAAGCCGCTTTCAGCAATGTTTCCCGTCACGAGGTGGTATTGGCACCTGTGCAGAGTGACCGTTAGCAATGTCTCCCGTATCACGGTGGAGTTCTTCCACTAGTGCAGAGTGACCGCTAGCAATGTCTCCCGTCACATTGGTGGTAGCCCAGCAGTGCAGAGAAGCCGCTGTAGCAAAGTCTCCGTATCACGGTGGTATCATTCCACTAGTGCAGAGAGATCGCTGAACCGTTCAATGTGTCCCGTCGTGGTGTGCTTGTAGCGAGCACGTAGGATACACCTTGCTTTGTTGGTTTGGGATAGGAGTGGTCGCGCAACTGCCTCCACGCCGCAGAGTGCCAGTTCGGATTGAAGGTCAACTTTAGCGTTCAATGCATCAGTCGGTGGGTGTTCAGATGGCATCACAACTTCCCCTAGGTGCTCAAGTTGGTTGGGTTGCTAAACATATACAC
>NW_024427721.1:0-75581 GCF_017562075.2 Anopheles merus | reverse complement strand
TTTTCTCGCAAAACCATCAAAATTGATACCAATCGCTTTGGTTTGATGTGCCTTGAGGTCCCATGTTAATAAAACAAGATTTGACGACTTTGTGTTTGGTCAAAATTTCAACCATGGCCACTAGAGAGGTGCGTTTTTGGAAGAAAAACCTCTAACTTTAAACGGCCATAACTTTTGAACCAGAAGAGCTAGAGACATAATTTTTTCACCGTTGGAAAGGAAATTAAAAGTTGCACAATGGAAAATTTCTTGGATTTAAGATCAGAGCAAAGCCAGCCATAGTAAATGCCTCTGAAGTTGAAGGTTTCAAAAAAGTCTCAAATCTCATAGGGGCACGATGGACCCACCATGAAACTTTTTTTCTCGCAAAACCATCAAAATTGATACCAATCGCTTTGGTTTGATGTGCCTTGAGGTCCCATGTAAATAAAAACAAGATTTGACGACTTTGTGTTTTGGTCAAAATTTCAACCATGGCCACAGGAGAGGTGCGTTTTTGGAAGAAAAACCTTAACTTTAAACGGCCATAACTTTTGAACCAGAGAGCTAGAGACATAATTTTTCACCGTTGGAAAGGAAATTAAAGTTGCACAAAAAATTTCTTGGATTTAAGATCAGAGCAAAGCCACCATAGTAAATGGCCTCTGAAGTTGAAGGTTTCAAAAAAGTCTCCAAATCTCATAGGGGCACGATGGACCCACCATGAAACTTTTTTCTCGCAAAAACCATCAAAATTGATACCAATCGCTTTGGTTTGATGTGCCTTGAGGTCCCATGTAAATAAAACAAGATTTGACGACTTTGTGTTTTGGTCAAAATTTCAACCATGGCCACTAGGAGAGGTGCGTTTTTGGAAGAAAAAACCTCTAACTTTAAACGGCCATAACTTTTGAACCAGAAGAGCTAGAGACATAATTTTTTCACCGTTGGAAGGAAATAAAAGTTGCACAATGGAAATTTTCTTGGATTTAAGATCAGAGCAAAGCCGGCCATAGTAAATGGCCTCTGAAGTTGAAGGTTTCAAAAAGTCTCCAAATCTCATGGGGCACGATGGACCCACCATGAAACTTTTTTCTCTCGCAAAAACCATCAAAATTGATACCAATCGCTTTGGTTTGATGTGCCTTGAGGTCCCATGTAAATAAAAACAAGATTTGACGACTTTGTGTTTTTGGTCAAAATTTCAACCATGGCCACTAGGAGAGGTGCGTTTTTGGGAAGAAAAACCTCTAACTTTAAACGGCCATAACTTTGAACCAGAAGAGCTAGAGACATAATTTTTTCACCGTTGGAAAGAAATTAAAAGTTGCACAATGAAATTTTCTTGGATTTAAGATCAGAGCAAAGCCAGCATAGTAAATGGCCTCTGAAGTTGAAGGTTTCAAAAAAGTCTCCACATCTCATAAGGGGCACGATGGACCCACCATAAAACTTTTTTCTCCCAAAAACCATCAAAATTGATACCAATCGCTTTGGTTTGATGTGCCTTGAGGTCCCATGTAAATAAAACAAGATTTGACGACTTTGTGTTTTGGTCAAAATTTCAACCATGGCCACTAGGAGAGGTGCGTTTTTGGAAGAAAAAACCTCTAACTTTAAACGGCCATAACTTTTGAACCAGAGAGCTAGAGACATAATTTTTTTCACCGTTGGAAAGGAAATTAAAAGTTGCACAATGGAATTTTTTGGATTTAAGATCAGAGCAAAGCCAGCCATAGTAAATGGCCTCTGAAGTTGAAGGTTTCAAAAAGTCTCCAAATCTCATAGGGGCACGATGGACCCACCATGAAACTTTTTTCCTCGCAAAAACCATCAAAATTGATACCAATCGCTTTGGTTTGATGTGCCTTGAGGTCCCATGTAAATAAAACAAGATTTGACGACTTTGTGTTTTGGTCAAAATTTCAACCATGGCCACTAGGAGGTGCGTTTTTGGAAGAAAAAACCTCTAACTTTAAACGGCCATAACTTTTTGAACCAGAAGAGCTAGAGACATAATTTTTTCACCGTTGGAAAGGAAATTAAAAGTTGCACAATGAAATTTTCTTGGATTTAAGATCAGAGCAAAGCCAGCCATAGTAAATGGCCCTCTGAAGTTGAAGGTTTCAAAAAGTTCTCAAAATCTCATAGGGGCACGATGGACCCACCATGAAACTTTTTTCTCGCGAAAAACCATCAAAATTCATACCAATCGCTTTGGTTTGATGTGCCTTGAGGTCCCATGTAAATAAAACAAGATTGACGACTTTGTGTTTTGGTCAAAATTTCAACCATGGCACTAGGAGAGGTGCGTTTTTGGAAGAAGAAAAAACCTCTAACTTTAAACGGCCATAACTTTTGAAGCAGAAGAGCTGGAGACATAATTTTTTCACCGTTGGAAAGGAAAATAAAAGTTGCACAATGGAAATTTTCTGAGGATTTAAGATCAGAGCAAAGCAGCGGCCATAGTAAATGGCCTCTGAAGTTGAAGGTTTCAAAAAAGTCTCCAAATCTCATAGGGGCACGAGACCCACCATGAAACTTTTTTCTCGCAAAAAACCATCAAAATTGATACCAATCGTTTGGTTTGATGTGCCTTGAGGTCCCATGTATAGAAAAACAAGATTTGACGACTTTGTGTTTTGGTCAAAATTTCAACCATGGCCACTAGGAGAGGTGCGTTTTTGGAAGAAAAAACCTCTAACTTTAAACGGCCATAACTTTTGAACCAGAGAGAGCTAGAGACATAATTTTTCACCGTTGGAAAGGAAATTAAAAGTTGCACAATGGAAATTTTCTTGGATTTAAGATCAGAGCAAAGCCAGCCATAGTAAATGGCCTCTGAAGTTGAAGGTTTCAAAAAAAGTCTCCAAATCTCATAGGGGCACGATGGACCCACCATGAAACTTTTTTCTCGCCAAAAACCATCAAAATTGATACCAATCGCTTTGGTTTGATGTGCCTTGAGGTCCCATGTAAATAAAAACAAGATTTGACGACTTTGTGTTTTGGTCAAAATTTCAACCATGGCCACTAGGAGAGGTGCGTTTTTGGAAGAAAAAACCTCTAACTTTAAACGGCCATAACTTTGAACCAGAAGAGCTAGAGACATAATTTTTTCACCGTTGGAAAGGAAATTAAAAGTTGCACAATGGAAATTTTCTTGGATTTAAGATCAGAGCAAAGCAGCCATAGTAAATGGCCTCTGAAGTTGAAGGTTTCAAAAAAGTCTCCAAATCTCATAGGGGCACGATGGACCCACCATGAAACTTTTTTCTCGCAAAAACATCAAAATGATACCAATCGCTTGGTTTGATGTGCCTTGAGGTCCCATGTAAATAAAAACAAGATTTGACGACTTTGTGTTTTGGTCAAAATTTCAACCATGGCCACTAGGAGAGGTGCGTTTTGGAAGAAGAAAAAACCTCTAACTTTAAACGGCCATAACTTTGAACCAGAAGAGCTAGAGACATAATTTTTTCACCGTTGGAAAGAAATTAAAAGTTGCACAATGGAAATTTTCTTGGATTTAAGATCAGAGCAAAGCCAGCCATAGTAAATGGCCTCTGAAGTTGAAGGTTTCAAAAAAGTCTCCAAATCTCATAGGGGCACGATGGACCCACCATGAAACTTTTTTCTCGCAAAAACCATCAAAATTGATACAATCGCTTTGGTTTGATGTGCCTTGAGGTCCCATGTAAATAAAAACAAGATTTGACGACTTTGTGTTTTGGTCAAAATTTCAACCATGGCCACTAGGAGAGGTGCGTTTTTGGAAGAAAAAACCTCTAACTTTAAACGGCCATAACTTTTGAAGCAGAAGAGCTGGAGACATAATTTTTTCACCGTTGGAAAGGAAAATAAAAGTTGCACAATGGAAATTTTCTTGGATTTAAGATCAGAGCAAAGCCGGCCATAGTAAATGGCCTCTGAAGTTGAAGGTTTCAAAAAAGTCTCCAAATCTCATAGGGGCACGATGGACCCACCATGAAACTTTTTTCTCGCAAAAACCATCAAAATTGATACCAATCGCTTTGGTTTGATGTGCCTTGAGGTCCCATGTAAATAAAAACAAGATTTGACGACTTTGTGTTTTGGTCAAAATTTCAAGCATGGCCACTAGGAGAGGGGCGTTTTTGGGAAGAAAAAACCTCTAACTTTAAACGGCCATAACTTTTGAACCAGAAGAGCTAGAGACATAATTTTTCACCGTTGGAAAGGAAAATTAAAAGTTGCACAATGGAAATTTTCTTGGATTTAAGATCAGAGCAAAGCCGGCCATAGTAAATGGCCTCTGAAGTTGAAGGTTTCAAAAAAGTCTCCAAATCTCATAGGGGCACATGGACCCACCATGAAACTTTTTTCTCGCAAAAACCATCAAAATCGGTACCAATCGCTTGGTTTGATGTGCCTTGAGGTCCCATGTATATAAAAACAAGATTTGACGACTTTGTGTTTTGGTCAAAATTTCAACCATGGCCACTAGGAGGGTGCGTTTTTGGAAGAAAAAACCTCTAACTTTAAACGGCCATAACTTTTGAACCAGAAGAGCTAGAGACATAATTTTCACCGTTGGAAAGGAAATTAAAAGTTGCACAATGAAATTTTCTTGGATTTAAGATCAGAGCAAAGCCAGCCATAGTAAATGGCCTCTGAAGTTGAAGGTTTCAAAAAAGTCTCCAAATCTCATAGGGGCACGATGGACCCACCATGAAACTTTTTTCTCGCAAAAACCATCAAAATTGTACCAATCGCTTTGGTTTGATGTGCCTTGAGGTCCCATGTAAATTAAAACAAGAAGATTTGACGACTTTTGTTTTGGTCAAAATTTCAACCATGGCCACTAGGAGAGGTGCGTTTTTGGAAGAAAAAACCTCTAACTTTAAACGGCTATAACTTTTGAACCAGAAGAGCTAGAGACATAATTTTTTCACCGTTGGAAAGGAAATTAAAAGTTGCACAATAGAAATTTTCTTGGATTAAGATCAGAGCAAAGCAAGCCATAGTAAATGGCCTCTGAAGTTGAAGGTTTCAAAAAAGTGCCCAAATCTCATAGGGGCACCATGGACCCACCATGAAACTTTTTTCTCGCAAAAACCATCCAAATCGGTACCAATCGCTTTGGTTTGATGTGTTTTGAGGTCCCATGTAAATAAAAACAAGATTTGACGACTTTGTGTTTTGGTCAAAATTTCAACCATGGCCACTGGGAGAGGTGCGTTTTTGGAAGAAAAAACCTCTAACTTTAAACGGCCATAACTTTGGAACCAGAAGAGCTAGAGACATAATTTTTTCACCGTTGGAAAGGAAATAAAAAGTTGCACAATGGAAATTTTCTTGGATTAAGATCAGAGCAAAGCCAGCCATAGTAAATGGCCTCTGAAGTTGAAGGTTTCAAAAAAGTCTCCAAATCTCATAGGGGCACGATGGACCCACCATGAAACTTTTTTCTCGCAAAAACCATCAAAATCGGTACCAATCGCTTTGGTTTGATGTGCCTTGAGGTCCCATGTAAATAAAAACAAGATTTGACGACTTTGTGTTTTGGTCAAAATTTCAAGCATGGCCACTAGGAGAGGTGCGTTTTTGGAAGAAAAAAAAACCTCTAACTTTTAAACGGCCATATTTTTGGAACCAAAGAAGAGCTAGAGAGACGTAATCTCTTCACCGTTGGAAAGGAAATTAAAGTTGGACACCACATGAATGAAACTTTTTTCTCGCAAAAACCATCCAAATCGGTACCAACGCTTTGGTTTGATGTGCTTGAGGTCCCATGTTAATAAAAACAAGATTGACGACTTTGTGTTTGGTCAAAATTTCAAGCATGGCCACTGGGATGGGTGCGTTTTGGAAGAAAAAACCTCTAACTTTAACGGCCATATCTTTGGAAACCAGAAAGTAGAGAGTAATCTCTCACCGTTGGAAAGGAAATTAAAAGTTGGACCCACCATGAAACTTTTTCTCGCAAAAACCATCCAAATCGGTACCAATCGCTTTGGTTTGATGTGCCTTGAGGTCCCATGTAAATAAAAACAAGATTTGACGACTTTGTGTTTGGTCAAAATTTCAAGCATGGCCACTGGGATGGGTGCGTTTTTGGAAGAGAAAAACCTCTAACTTTAAACGGCCATATCTTTGGAACCAGAAGAGCTAGAGACGTAACTCTTTCACCGTTGGAAAGGAAATTAAAAGTTGCGCAGCAATCTTTGAACAAAGTTCTCGCTCAGAGCAACGGAACATGTAGTAAATTGCCTCTGAAGTTGAAGGTTTCAAAAAAGTCCCCAAATCTCTTAAGGGGCACCATGGACCCACCATGAAACTTTTTTCTCGCAAAAACCATCCAAATCGGTACCAATCGCTTTGGTTTGATGTGCCTTGAGGTCCCATGTAAATAAAAACAAGATTTGACGACTTTGTGTTTTGGTCAAAATTTCAAGCATGGCCACTGGGATGGGTGCGTTTTTGGAAGAAAAAACCTCTAACTTTAAACGGCCATATCTTTGGAACCAGAAGAGCTAAGACTTAATCTCTTCACCGTTGGAAAGGAAATTAAAAAGTTGGACCCACCAATGAAAACTTTTTTCTCGCAAAAAACATCCAAATCGGTACCAATCGCTTTGGTTTGATGTGCCTTGAGGTCCCATGTAAATAAAAACAAGATTTGACGACTTTGTGTTTTGGTCAAAATTTCAAGCATGGCCACTGGGATGGGTGCGTTTTTGGAAGAAAAAACCTCTAACTTTAAACGGCCATATCTTTGGAACCAGAAGAGCTAGAGACGTAATCTTTCACCGTTGGAAAGGAAATTAAAAGTTGCGCAGCAAGTCTTCGAACAAAGTTCTCGCTCAGAGCAACGGAACATGTAGTAAATTGCCTCTGAAGTTGAAGGTTTCAAAAAAGTGCCCAAATCTCTTAGGAGCACCATGGACCCACCATGAAACTTTTTTCTCGCAAAAACCATCCAAATCGGTACCAATCGCTTTGGTTTGATGGGCCTTGAGGTCCCATGTAAATAAAAACAAGATTTGACGACTTTGTGTTTTGGTCAAAATTTCAAGCATGGCCACTGGGATGGGTGCGTTTTGGGAAGAAAAAACCTCCAACTTTAAACGGCCATATTTGGAACCAGAAGAGCTAGAGACGTAATCTCTTCACCGTTGGAAAGGAAATTAAAAGTTGCGCAGCAATCTTCGAACAAAAATCTCGCTCAGAGCAACGGAACATGTAGTAAATTGCCTCTGAAGTTGAAGGTTTCAAAAAAGTGCCCAAATCTCTTAAGGAGCACCATGGACCCACCATGAAACTTTTTTCTCGCAAAAACCATCCAAATCGGTACCAATCGCTTTGGTTTGATGGGCCTTGAGGTCCCATGTAAATAAAAACAAGATTTGACGACTTTGTGTTTTGGTCAAAATTTCAAGCATGGCCACTGGGATGGGTGCGTTTTTGGAAGAAAAAACCTCCAACTTTAAACGGCCATATCTTTGGAACCAGAAGAGCTAGAGACGTAATCTCTTCACCGTTGGAAAGGAAATTAAAAGTTGCGCAGCAAGTCTTCGAACAAAGTTCTCGCTCAGAGCAACGGAACATGTAGTAAATTGCCTCTGAAGTTGAAGGTTTCAAAAAAGTGCCCAATCTCTTAAGGAGCACCATGGACCCACCATGAAACTTTTTTCTCGCAAAAACCATCCAAATCGGTACCAATCGCTTTGGTTTGATGTGCCTTGAGGTCCCATGTAAATAAAAACAAGATTTGACGACTTTGTGTTTTGGTCAAAATTTCAAGCATGGCCACTGGGATGGGTGCGTTTTTGGAAGAAGAAAAAACCTCAACTTTAAACGGCCATATCTTTGGAACCAGAAGAGCTAGAGACGTAATCTCTTCACCGTTGGAAAGGAAATTAAAAGTTGCGCAGCAAGTCTTCGAACAAAGTTCTCGCTCAGAGCAACGGAACATGTAGTAAATTGCCTCTGAAGTTGAAGGTTTCAAAAAAGTGCCCAAATCTCTTAAGGGCACCATGGACCCACCATGAAACTTTTTTCTCGCAAAAACCATCCAAATCGGTACCAATCGCTTTGGTTTGATGTGCCTTGAGGTCCCATGTAAATAAAAACAAGATTTGACGACTTTGTGTTTTGGTCAAAATTTCAAGCATGGCCACTGGGATGGGTGCGTTTTTGGAAGAAAAAACCTCCAACTTTAAACGGCCATATCTTTGGAACCAGAAGAGCTAGAGACGTAATCTCTTCACCGTTGGAAAGGAAATTAAAAGTTGCGCAGCAAGTCTTCGAACAAAGTTCTCGCTCAGAGCAACGGAACATGTAGTAATTGCCTCTGAAGTTGAAGGTTTCAAAAAAGTGCCCAAATCTCTTAAGGGCACCATGGACCCACCATGAAACTTTTTTCTCGCAAAAACCATCCAAATCGGTACCAATCGCTTTGTTTGATGGGCCTTGAGGTCCCATGTAAATAAAAACAAGATTTGACGACTTTGTGTTTTGGTCAAAATTTCAAGCATGGCCACTGGGATGGGTGCGTTTTTGGAAGAAAAAACCCCAACTTTAAACGGCCATATCTTTGGAACCAGAAGAGCTAGAGACGTAATCTCTTCACCGTTGGAAAGGAAATTAAAAGTTGCGCAGCAAGTCTTCGAACAAAGTTCTCGCTCAGAGCAACGGAACATGTAGTAAATTGCCTCTGAAGTTGAAGGTTTCAAAAAAGTGCCCAAATCTCTTAAGGAGCACCATGGACCCACCATGAAACTTTTTTCTCGCAAAAACCATCCAAATCGGTACCAATCGCTTTGGTTTGATGGGCCTTGAGGTCCCATGTAAATAAAAACAAGATTTGACGACTTTGTGTTTTGGTCAAAATTTCAAGCATGGCCACTGGGATGGGTGCGTTTTGGAAGAAAAAACCTCTAACTTTAAACGGCCATATCTTTGGAACCAGAAGAGCTAGAGACGTAATCTCTTCACCGTTGGAAAGGAAATTAAAAGTTGCGCAGCAAGTCTTCGAACAAGTTCTCGCTCAGAGCAACGGAACATGTAGTAAATTGCCTCTGAAGTTGAAGGTTTCAAAAAAGTGCCCAAATCTCTTAAGGAGCACCATGGACCCACCATGAAACTTTTTTCTCGCAAAAACCATCCAAATCGGTACCAATCGCTTTGGTTTGATGGGCCTTGAGGTCCCATGTAAATAAAAACAAGATTTGACGACTTTGTGTTTTGGTCAAAATTTCAAGCATGGCCACTGGGAGAGGTGCGTTTTTGGAAGAAAAAACCTCCAACTTTAAACGGCCATATCTTTGGAACCAGAAGAGCTAGAGACGTAATCTCTTCACCGTTGGAAAGGAAATTAAAAGTTGCGCAGCAAGTCTTCGAACAAAGTTCTCGCTCAGAGCAACGGAACATGTAGTAAATTGCCTCTGAAGTTGAAGGTTTCAAAAAAGTGCCCAAATCTCTTAAGGAGCACCATGGACCCACCATGAAACTTTTTTCTCGCAAAAACCATCCAAATCGGTACCAATCGCTTTGGTTTGATGGGCCTTGAGGTCCCATGTAAATAAAAACAAGATTTGACGACTTTGTGTTTTGGTCAAAATTTCAAGCATGGCCACTGGGATGGGTGCGTTTTTGGAAAAAAAACCTCTAACTTTAAACGGCCATAACTTTGGAACCAGAAGAGCTAGAGACGTAATCTCTTCACCGTTGGAAAGGAAATTAAAAGTTGCGCAGCAAGTCTTCGAACAAAGTTCTCGCTCAGAGCAACGGAAACATGTAGTAAATTGCCTCTGAAGTTGAAGGTTTCAAAAAAGTGCCCAAATCTCTTAAGGAGCACCATGGACCCACCATGAAACTTTTTTCTCGCAAAAACCATCCAAATCGGTACCAATCGCTTTGGTTTGATGGGCCTTGAGGTCCCATGTAAATAAAAACAAGATTTGACGACTTTGTGTTTTGGTCAAAATTTCAAGCATGGCCACTGGGATGGGTGCGTTTTTGGAGAAAAAAAACCTCCAACTTTAAACGGCCATATCTTTGGAACCAGAAGAGCTAGAGACGTAATCTCTTCACCGTTGGAAAGGAAATTAAAAGTTGCGCAGCAATCTCCGAACAAAGTTCTCGCTCAGAGCAACGGAACATGTAGTAAATTGCCTCTGAAGTTGAAGGTTTCAAAAAAGTGCCAAATCTCTTAAGGAGCACCATGGACCCACCATGAAACTTTTTCTCGCAAAAACCATCCAAATCGGTACCAATCGCTTTGGTTTGATGGCCTTGAGGTCCCATGTAAATAAAAACAAGATTTGACGACTTTGTGTTTGGTCAAAATTTCAAGCATGGCCACTGGGATGGGTGCGTTTTTGGAAGAAAAAACCTCCAACTTTAAACGGCCATATCTTTGGAACCAGAAGAGCTAGAGACGTAATCTCTTCACCGTTGGAAAGGAAATTAAAAGTTGCGCAGCAAGTCTTCGAACAAAGTTCACGCTCAGAGCAACGGAACATGTAGTAAATTGCCTCTGAAGTTGAAGGTTTCAAAAAAGTGCCCAAATCTCTTAAGGAGCACCATGGACCCACCATGAAACTTTTTTCTCGCAAAAACCATCCAAATCGGTACCAATCGCTTTGGTTTGATGGGCCTTGAGGTCCCATGTAAATAAAAACAAGATTTGACGACTTTGTGTTTTGGTCAAAATTTCAAGCATGGCCACTGGGATGGGTGCGTTTTTGGAAGAAAAAAACCTCCAACTTTAAACGGCCATATCTTTGGAACCAGAAGAGCTAGAGACGTAATCTCTTCACCGTTGGAAAGGAAATTAAAAGTTGCGCAGCAAGTCTTCGAACAAAGTTCGCTCAGAGCAACGGAACATGTAGTAAATTGCCTCTGAAGTTGAAGGTTTCAAAAAAGTGCCCAAATCTCTTAAGGAGCACCATGGACCCACCATGAAACTTTTTTCTCGCAAAAACCATCCAAATCGGTACCAATCGCTTTGGTTTGATGGGCCTTGAGGTCCCATGTAAATAAAAACAAGATTTGACGACTTTGTGTTTTGGTCAAAATTTCAAGCATGGCCACTGGGATGGGTGCGTTTTTGGAAGAAAAAACCTCCAACTTTAAACGGCCATATCTTTGGAACCAGAAGAGCTAGAGACGTAATCTCTTCACCGTTGGAAAGGAAATTAAAAGTTGCGCAGCAAGTCTTCGAACAAAGTTCTCGCTCAGAGCAACGGAACATGTAGTAAATTGCCTCTGAAGTTGAAGGTTTCAAAAAAGTGCCCAAATCTCTTAAGGAGCACCATGGACCCACCATGAAACTTTTTTCTCGCAAAAACCATCCAAATCGGTACCAATCGCTTTGGTTTGATGGGCCTTGAGGTCCCATGTAAATAAAAACAAGATTTGACGACTTTGTGTTTTGGTCAAAATTTCAAGCATGGCCACTGGGATGGGTGCGTTTTTGGAAAGAAAAAACCTCAACTTTAAACGGCCATATCTTTGGAACCAGAAGAGCTAGAGACGTAATCTCTTCACCGTTGGAAAGGAAATTAAAAGTTGCGCAGCAAGTCTTCGAACAAAGTTCTCGCTCAGAGCAACGGAACATGTAGTAAATTGCCTCTGAAGTTGAAGGTTTCAAAAAAGTGCCCAAATCTCGTAAGGAGCACCATGGACCCACCATGAAACTTTTTTCTCGCAAAAACCATCCAAATCGGTACCAATCGCTTTGGTTTGATGGGCCTTGAGGTCCCATGTAAATAAAACAAGATTTGACGACTTTGTGTTTGGTCAAAATTTCAAGCATGGCCACTGGGATGGGTGCGTTTTTGGAAGAAAAAACCTCCAACTTTAAACGGCCATATCTTTGGAACCAGAAGAGCTAGAGACGTAATCTCTTCACCGTTGGAAAGGAAATTAAAAGTTGCGCAGCAAGTCTTCGAACAAAGTTCTCGCTCAGAGCAACGGAACATGTAGTAAATTGCCTCTGAAGTTGAAGGTTTCAAAAAAGTGCCCAAATCTCTTAAGGAGCACCATGGACCCACCATGAAACTTTTTTCTCGCAAAAACCATCCAAATCGGTACCAATCGCTTTGGTTTGATGGGCCTTGAGGTCCCATGTAAATAAAAACAAGATTTGACGACTTTGTGTTTTGGTCAAAATTTCAAGCATGGCCACTGGGATGGTGCGTTTTTGGAAGAAAAAACCTCTAACTTTAAACGGCCATATCTTTGGAACCAGAAGAGCTAGAGACGTAATCTCTTCACCGTTGGAAAGGAAATTAAAAGTTGCGCAGCAAGTCTTCGAACAAAGTTCTCGCTCAGAGCAACGGAACATGTAAATTGCCTCTGAAGTTGAAGGTTTCAAAAAAGTGCCCAAATCTCTTAAGGAGCACCATGGACCCACCATGAAACTTTTTTCTCGCAAAAACCATCCAAATCGGTACCAATCGCTTTGGTTTGATGTGCCTTGAGGTCCATGTAAATAAAAACAAGATTTGACGACTTTGTGTTTTGGTCAAAATTTCAAGCATGGCCACTGGGATGGGTGCGTTTTTGGAAGAAAAAACCTCAACTTTAAACGGCCATATCTTTGGAACCAGAAGAGCTAGAGACGTAATCTCTTCACCGTTGGAAAGGAAATTAAAAGTTGCGCAGCAAGTCTTCGAACAAAGTTCTCGCTCAGAGCAACGGAACATGTAGTAAATTGCCTCTGAAGTTGAAGGTTTCAAAAAAGTGCCCAAATCTCTTAAGGAGCACCATGGACCCACCATGAAACTTTTTTCTCGCAAAAACCATCCAAATCGGTACCAATCGCTTTGGTTTGATGTGCCTTGAGGTCCCATGTAAATAAAAACAAGATTTGACGACTTTGTGTTTTGGTCAAAATTTCAAGCATGGCCACTGGGATGGGTGCGTTTTGGAAGAAAAACGGTCCAACTTTAAACGGCCATATCTTTGGAACCAGAAGAGCTAGAGACGTAATCTCTTCACCGTTGGAAAGGAAATTAAAAGTTGCGCAGCAAGTCTTCGAACAAAGTTCTCGCTCAGAGCAACGGAACATGTAGTAAATTGCCTCTGAAGTTGAAGGTTTCAAAAAAGTGCCCAAATCTCTTAAGGAGCACCATGGACCCACCATGAAACTTTTTTCTCGCAAAAACCATCCAAATCGGTACCAATCGCTTTGGTTTGATGGCCTTGAGGTCCCATGTAAATAAAAACAAGATTTGACGACTTTGTGTTTTGGTCAAAATTTCAAGCATGGCCACTGGGATGGGTGCGTTTTTGGAAGAAAAAACCTCCAACTTTAAACGGCCATATCTTTGGAACCAGAAGAGCTAGAGACGTAATCTCTTCACCGTTGGAAAGGAAATTAAAAGTTGCGCAGCAAGTCTTCGAACAAAGTTCACGCTCAGAGCAACGGAACATGTAGTAAATTGCCTCTGAAGTTGAAGGTTTCAAAAAAGTGCCCAAATCTCTTAAGGAGCACCATGGACCCACCATGAAACTTTTTTCTCGCAAAAACCATCCAAATCGGTACCAATCGCTTTGGTTTGATGGGCCTTGAGGTCCCATGTAAATAAAAACAAGATTTGACGACTTTGTGTTTTGGTCAAAATTTCAAGCATGGCCACTGGATGGGTGCGTTTTTGGAAGAAAAAACCTCTAACTTTAAACGGCCATATCTTTGGAACCAGAAGAGCTAGAGACGTAATCTCTTCACCGTTGGAAAGGAAATTAAAAGTTGCGCAGCAAGTCTTCGAACAAAGTTCTCGCTCAGAGCAACGGAACATGTAGTAAATTGCCTCTGAAGTTGAAGGTTTCAAAAAAGTGCCCAAATCTCTTAAGGAGCACCATGGACCCACCATGAAACTTTTTTCTCGCAAAAACCATCCAAATCGGTACCAATCGCTTTGGTTTGATGTGCCTTGAGGTCCCATGTAAATAAAAACAAGATTTGACGACTTTGTGTTTTGGTCAAAATTTCAAGCATGGCCACTGGGAGGTGCGTTTTTGGAAGAAAAAACCTCTAACTTTAAACGGCCATAACTTTTGAACCAGAAGAGCTAGAGACGTAATCTCTTCACCGTTGGAAAGGAAATTAAAAGTTGCGCAGCAAGTCTTCGAACAAAGTTCACGCTCAGAGCAACGGAACATGTAGTAAATTGCCTCTGAAGTTGAAGGTTTCAAAAAAGTGCCCAAATCTCTTAAGGAGCACCATGGACCCACCATGAAACTTTTTTCTCGCAAAAACCATCCAAATCGGTACCAATCGCTTTGGTTTGATGTGCCTTGAGGTCCCATGTAAATAAAAACAAGATTTGACGACTTTGTGTTTTGGTCAAAATTTCAAGCATGGCCACTGGGATGGGTGCGTTTTTGGAAGAAAAAACCTCCAACTTTAAACGGCCATATCTTTGGAACCAGAAGAGCTAGAGACGTAATCTCTTCACCGTTGGAAAGGAAATTAAAAGTTGCGCAGCAAGTCTTCGAACAAAGTTCTCGCTCAGAGCAACGGAACATGTAGTAATTGCAAGTCGAACAAAGTTCTCGCTCAGAGCAACGGAACATGTAGTAAATTGCCTCTGAAGTTGAAGGTTTCAAAAAAGTGCCCAAATCTCTTAAGGAGCACCATGGACCCACCATGAAACTTTTTTCTCGCAAAAACCATCCAAATCGGTACCAATCGCTTTGGTTTGATGGCCTTGAGGTCCCATGTAAATAAAAACAAGATTTGACGACTTTGTGTTTTGGTCAAAATTTCAAGCATGGCCACTGGGATGGGTGCGTTTTTGGAAGAAAAAACCTCCAACTTTAAACGGCCATATCTTTGGAACCAGAAGAGCTAGAGACGTAATCTCTTCACCGTTGGAAAGGAAATTAAAAGTTGCGCAGCAAGTCTTCGAACAAAGTTCTCGCTCAGAGCAACGGAACATGTAGTAATTGCCTCTGAAGTTGAAGGTTTCAAAAAAGTGCCCAAATCTCTTAAGGAGCACCATGGACCCACCATGAAACTTTTTTCTCGCAAAAACCATCCAAATCGGTACCAATCGCTTTGGTTTGATGTGCCTTGAGGTCCCATGTAAATAAAAACAAGATTTGACGACTTTGTGTTTTGGTCAAAATTTCAAGCATGGCCACTGGGATGGGTGCGTTTTTGGAAGAAAAAACCTCCAACTTTAAACGGCCATATCTTTGGAACCAGAAGAGCTAGAGACGTAATCTCTTCACCGTTGGAAAGGAAATTAAAAGTTGCGCACAGTCTTCGAACAAAGTCTCGCTCGCAACGGAACATGTAGAAGTTCGAACAAAGTTCTCGCTCAGAGCAACGGAACATGTAGTAAATTGCCTCTGAAGTTGAAGGTTTCAAAAAAGTGCCCAAATCTCTTAAGGAGCACCATGGACCCACCATGAAACTTTTTTCTCGCAAAAACCATCCAAATCGGTACCAATCGCTTTGGTTTGATGGGCCTTGAGGTCCCATGTAAATAAAAACAAGATTTGACGACTTTGTGTTTTGGTCAAAATTTCAAGCATGGCCACTGGGATGGGTGCGTTTTTGGAAGAAAAAACCTCCAACTTTAAACGGCCATATCTTTGGAACCAGAAGAGCTAGAGACGTAATCTCTTCACCGTTGGAAAGGAAATTAAAAGTTGCGCAGCAAGTCTTCGAACAAAGTTCTCGCTCAGAGCAACGGAACATGTAGTAAATTGCCTCTGAAGTTGAAGGTTTCAAAAAAGTGCCCAAATCTCTTAAGGAGCACCATGGACCCACCATGAAACTTTTTTCTCGCAAAAACCATCCAAATCGGTACCAATCGCTTTGGTTTGATGTGCCTTGAGGTCCCATGTAAATAAAAACAAGATTTGACGACTTTGTGTTTTGGTCAAAATTTCAAGCATGGCCACTGGGATGGGTGCGTTTTTGGAAGAAAAAACCTCCAACTTTAAACGGCCATATCTTTGGAACCAGAAGAGCTAGAGACGTAATCTCTTCACCGTTGGAAAGGAAATTAAAAGTTGCGCAGCAAGTCTTCGAACAAAGTTCTCGCTCAGAGCAACGGAACATGTAGTAAATTGCCTCTGAAGTTGAAGGTTTCAAAAAAGTGCCCAAATCTCTTAAGGGCACCATGGACCCACCATGAAACTTTTTTCTCGCAAAAACCATCCAAATCGGTACCAATCGCTTTGGTTTGATGTGCCTTGAGGTCCCATGTAAATAAAAACAAGATTTGACGACTTTGTGTTTTGGTCAAAATTTCAAGCATGGCCACTGGGATGGGTGCGTTTTTGGAAGAAAAAACCTCTAACTTTAAACGGCCATATCTTTGGAACCAGAAGAGCTAGAGACGTAATCTCTTCACCGTTGGAAAGGAAATTAAAAGTTGCGCAGCAAGTCTTCGAACAAAGTTCTCGCTCAGAGCAACGGAACATGTAGTAAATTGCCTCTGAAGTTGAAGGTTTCAAAAAAGTGCCCAAATCTCTTAAGGAGCACCATGGACCCACCATGAAACTTTTTTCTCGCAAAAACCATCCAAATCGGTACCAATCGCTTTGGTTTGATGGGCCTTGAGGTCCCATGTAAATAAAAACAAGATTTGACGACTTTGTGTTTTGGTCAAAATTTCAAGCATGGCCACTGGGATGGGTGCGTTTTTGGAAGAAAAAACCTCTAACTTTAAACGGCCATATCTTTGGAACCAGAAGAGCTAGAGACGTAATCTCTTCACCGTTGGAAAGGAAATTAAAAGTTGCGCAGCAAGTCTTCGAACAAAGTTCTCGCTCAGAGCAACGGAACATGTAGTAAATTGCCTCTGAAGTTGAAGGTTTCAAAAAAGTGCCCAAATCTCTTAAGGAGCACCATGGACCCACCATGAAACTTTTTTCTCGCAAAAACCATCCAAATCGGTACCAATCGCTTTGGTTTGATGTGCCTTGAGGTCCCATGTAAATAAAAACAAGATTTGACGACTTTGTGTTTTGGTCAAAATTTCAAGCATGGCCACTGGGATGGGTGCGTTTTTGGAAGAAAAAACCTCTAACTTTAAACGGCCATATCTTTGGAACCAGAAGAGCTAGAGACGTAATCTCTTCACCGTTGGAAAGGAAATTAAAAGTTGCGCAGGAAATTTTCTTGGATTTAAATCAGAGCAAGCCAGCCATAGTAAATTGCCTCTGAAGTTGAAGGTTTCAAAAAAGTCCCAAATCTCTTAAGGGCACCATGGACCCACCATGAAACTTTTTTCTCGCAAAAACCATCCAAATCGGTACCAATCGCTTTGGTTTGATGTGCCTTGAGGTCCCATGTAAATAAAAACAAGATTTGACGACTTTGTGTTTTGGTCAAAATTTCAAGCATGGCCACTGGGATGGGTGCGTTTTTGGAAGAAAAAACCTCTAACTTTAAACGGCCATATCTTTGGAACCAGAAGAGCTAGAGACGTAATCTCTTCACCGTTGGAAAGGAAATTAAAAGTTGCGCAGCAAGTCTTCGAACAAAGTTCACGCTCAGAGCAACGGAACATGTAGTAAATTGCCTCTGAAGTTGAAGGTTTCAAAAAAGTGCCCAAATCTCTTAAGGAGCACCATGGACCCACCATGAAACTTTTTTCTCGCAAAAACCATCCAAATCGGTACCAATCGCTTTGGTTTGATGTGCCTTGAGGTCCCATGTAAATAAAAACAAGATTTGACGACTTTGTGTTTTGGTCAAAATTTCAAGCATGGCCACTGGGATGGGTGCGTTTTTGGAAGAAAAAACCTCCAACTTTAAACGGCCATATCTTTGGAACCAGAAGAGCTAGAGACGTAATCTCTTCACCGTTGGAAAGGAAATTAAAAGTTGCAGCAAGTCTTCGAAAAAGTTCTCGCTCAGAGCAACGAACATGTAGTAAATTGCAAGTCTTCGAACAAAGTTCTCGCTCAGAGCAACGGAACATGTAGTAAATTGCCTCTGAAGTTGAAGGTTTCAAAAAAGTGCCCAAATCTCTTAAGGAGCACCATGGACCCACCATGAAACTTTTTTCTCGCAAAAACCATCCAAATCGGTACCAATCGCTTTGGTTTGATGGGCCTTGAGGTCCCATGTAAATAAAAACAAGATTTGACGACTTTGTGTTTTGGTCAAAATTTCAAGCATGGCCACTGGGATGGGTGCGTTTTTGGAAGAAAAAACCTCTAACTTTAAACGGCCATATCTTTGGAACCAGAAGAGCTAGAGACGTAATCTCTTCACCGTTGGAAAGGAAATTAAAAGTTGCGCAGCAAGTCTTCGAACAAAGTTCTCGCTCAGAGCAACGGAACATGTAGTAAATTGCCTCTGAAGTTGAAGGTTTCAAAAAAGTGCCCAAATCTCTTAAGGAGCACCATGGACCCACCATGAAACTTTTTTCTCGCAAAAACCATCCAAATCGGTACCAATCGCTTTGGTTTGATGTGCCTTGAGGTCCCATGTAAATAAAAACAAGATTTGACGACTTTGTGTTTTGGTCAAAATTTCAAGCATGGCCACTGGGATGGGTGCGTTTTTGGAAGAAAAAACCTCTAACTTTAAACGGCCATATCTTTGGAACCAGAAGAGCTAGAGACGTAATCTCTTCACCGTTGGAAAGGAAATTAAAAGTTGCGCAGCAAGTCTTCGAACAAAGTTCACGCTCAGAGCAACGGAACATGTAGTAAATTGCCTCTGAAGTTGAAGGTTTCAAAAAAGTGCCCAAATCTCTTAAGGAGCACCATGGACCCACCATGAAACTTTTTTCTCGCAAAAACCATCCAAATCGGTACCAATCGCTTTGGTTTGATGGGCCTTGAGGTCCCATGTAAATAAAAACAAGATTTGACGACTTTGTGTTTTGGTCAAAATTTCAAGCATGGCCACTGGGATGGGTGCGTTTTTGGAAGAAAAAACCTCTAACTTTAAACGGCCATATCTTTGGAACCAGAAGAGCTAGAGACGTAATCTCTTCACCGTTGGAAAGGAAATTAAAAGTTGCGCAGCAAGTCTTCGAACAAAGTTCTCGCTCAGAGCAACGGAACATGTAGTAAATTGCCTCTGAAGTTGAAGGTTTCAAAAAAGTGCCCAAATCTCTTAAGGAGCACCATGGACCCACCATGAAACTTTTTTCTCGCAAAAACCATCCAAATCGGTACCAATCGCTTTGGTTTGATGGCCTTGAGGTCCCATGTAAATAAAAACAAGATTTGACGACTTTGTGTTTTGGTCAAAATTTCAAGCATGGCCACTGGGATGGGTGCGTTTTTGGAAGAAAAAACCTCCAACTTTAAACGGCCATATCTTTGGAACCAGAAGAGCTAGAGACGTAATCTCTTCACCGTTGGAAAGGAAATTAAAGTTGCGCAGCAAGTCTTCGAACAAAGTTCTCGCTCAGAGCAACGAACATGTAGTAAATTGCAAGTCTTCGAACAAAGTTCTCGCTCAGAGCAACGGAACATGTAGTAAATTGCCTCTGAAGTTGAAGGTTTCAAAAAAGTGCCCAAATCTCTTAAGGAGCACCATGGACCCACCATGAAACTTTTTTCTCGCAAAAACCATCCAAATCGGTACCAATCGCTTTGGTTTGATGGGCCTTGAGGTCCCATGTAAATAAAAACAAGATTTGACGACTTTGTGTTTTGGTCAAAATTTCAAGCATGGCCACTGGGATGGGTGCGTTTTTGGAAGAAAAAACCTCAACTTTAAACGGCCATATCTTTGGAACCAGAAGAGCTAGAGACGTAATCTCTTCACCGTTGGAAAGGAAATTAAAAGTTGCGCAGCAAGTCTTCGAACAAAGTTCTCGCTCAGAGCAACGGAACATGTAGTAAATTGCCTCTGAAGTTGAAGGTTTCAAAAAAGTGCCCAAATCTCTTAAGGAGCACCATGGACCCACCATGAAACTTTTTTCTCGCAAAAACCATCCAAATCGGTACCAATCGCTTTGGTTTGATGTGCCTTGAGGTCCCATGTAAATAAAAACAAGATTTGACGACTTTGTGTTTTGGTCAAAATTTCAAGCATGGCCACTGGGATGGGTGCGTTTTTGGAAGAAAAAACCTCCAACTTTAAACGGCCATATCTTTGGAACCAGAAGAGCTAGAGACGTAATCTCTTCACCGTTGGAAAGGAAATTAAAAGTTGCGCAGCAAGTCTTCGAACAAAGTTCACGCTCAGAGCAACGGAACATGTAGTAAATTGCCTCTGAAGTTGAAGGTTTCAAAAAAGTGCCCAAATCTCTTAAGGAGCACCATGGACCCACCATGAAACTTTTTTCTCGCAAAAACCATCCAAATCGGTACCAATCGCTTTGGTTTGATGGGCCTTGAGGTCCCATGTAAATAAAAACAAGATTTGACGACTTTGTGTTTTGGTCAAAATTTCAAGCATGGCCACTGGGATGGGTGCGTTTTTGGAAGAAAAAACCTCTAACTTTAAACGGCCATATCTTTGGAACCAGAAGAGCTAGAGACGTAATCTCTTCACCGTTGGAAAGGAAATTAAAAGTTGCGCAGCAAGTCTTCGAACAAAGTTCTCGCTCAGAGCAACGGAACATGTAGTAAATTGCCTCTGAAGTTGAAGGTTTCAAAAAAGTGCCCAAATCTCTTAAGGAGCACCATGGACCCACCATGAAACTTTTTTCTCGCAAAAACCATCCAAATCGGTACCAATCGCTTTGGTTTGATGTGCCTTGAGGTCCCATGTTAATAAAAACAAGATTTGACGACTTTGTGTTTTGGTCAAAATTTCAAGCATGGCCACTGGGATGGGTGCGTTTTTGGAAGAAAAACCTCTAACTTTAAACGGCCATATCTTTGGAACCAGAAGAGCTAGAGACGTAATCTCTTCACCGTTGGAAAGGAAATTAAAAGTTGCACAATGGAAATTTTCTCGATTTAAGATCAGAGCAAAGCCAGCCATAGTAAATGGCCTCTGAAGTTGAAGGTTTCAAAAAAGTCTCCAAATCTCATAGGGGCACCATGGACCCACCATCAAACTTTTTTCTCGCCAAAACCATCCAAATCGGTACCAATCGCTTTGGTTTGATGTGCCTTGAGGTCCCATGTAAATTAAAAACAAGATTTGACGACTTTGTGTTTTGGTCAAAATTTCAACCATGGCCACTAGGAGATGTGCGTTTTTGGAAGAAAAAACCTCTAACTTTAAACGGCTATAACTTTTGAACCAGAAGAGCTAGAGACGTAATCTCTTCACCGTTGGAAAGGAAATTAAAAGTTGCGCAGCAAGTCTTCGAACAAAGTTCACGCTCAGAGCAACGGAACATGTAGTAAATTGCCTCTGAAGTTGAAGGTTTCAAAAAAGTGCCCAAATCTCTTAAGGAGCACCATGGACCCACCATGAAACTTTTTTCTCGCAAAAACCATCCAAATCGGTACCAATCGCTTTGGTTTGATGTGCCTTGAGGTCCCATGTAAATAAAAACAAGATTTGACGACTTTGTGTTTTGGTCAAAATTTCAAGCATGGCCACTGGGATGGGTGCGTTTTTGGAAGAAAAAACCTCCAACTTTAAACGGCCATATCTTTGGAACCAGAAGAGCTAGAGACGTAATCTCTTCACCGTTGGAAAGGAAATTAAAAGTTGCGCAGCAAGTCTTCGAACAAAGTTCTCGCTCAGAGCAACGGAACATGTAGTAAATTGCAAGTCTTCGAACAAAGTTCTCGCTCAGAGCAACGGAACATGTAGTAAATTGCCTCTGAAGTTGAAGGTTTCAAAAAAGTGCCCAAATCTCTTAAGGAGCACCATGGACCCACCATGAAACTTTTTTCTCGCAAAAACCATCCAAATCGGTACCAATCGCTTTGGTTTGATGGGCCTTGAGGTCCCATGTAAATAAAAACAAGATTTGACGACTTTGTGTTTTGGTCAAAATTTCAAGCATGGCCACTGGGATGGGTGCGTTTTTGGAAGAAAAAACCTCCAACTTTAAACGGCCATATCTTTGGAACCAGAAGAGCTAGAGACGTAATCTCTTCACCGTTGGAAAGGAAATTAAAAGTTGCGCAGCAAGTCTTCGAACAAAGTTCTCGCTCAGAGCAACGGAACATGTAGTAAATTGCCTCTGAAGTTGAAGGTTTCAAAAAAGTGCCCAAATCTCTTAAGGAGCACCATGGACCCACCATGAAACTTTTTTCTCGCAAAAACCATCCAAATCGGTACCAATCGCTTTGGTTTGATGTGCCTTGAGGTCCCATGTAAATAAAAACAAGATTTGACGACTTTGTGTTTTGGTCAAAATTTCAAGCATGGCCACTGGGATGGGTGCGTTTTTGGAAGAAAAAACCTCCAACTTTAAACGGCCATATCTTTGGAACCAGAAGAGCTAGAGACGTAATCTCTTCACCGTTGGAAAGGAAATTAAAAGTTGCGCAGCAAGTCTTCGAACAAAGTTCACGCTCAGAGCAACGGAACATGTAGTAAATTGCCTCTGAAGTTGAAGGTTTCAAAAAAGTGCCCAAATCTCTTAAGGAGCACCATGGACCCACCATGAAACTTTTTTCTCGCAAAAACCATCCAAATCGGTACCAATCGCTTTGGTTTGATGGGCCTTGAGGTCCCATGTAAATAAAAACAAGATTTGACGACTTTGTGTTTTGGTCAAAATTTCAAGCATGGCCACTGGGATGGGTGCGTTTTTGGAAGAAAAAACCTCTAACTTTAAACGGCCATATCTTTGGAACCAGAAGAGCTAGAGACGTAATCTCTTCACCGTTGGAAAGGAAATTAAAAGTTGCGCAGCAAGTCTTCGAACAAAGTTCTCGCTCAGAGCAACGGAACATGTAGTAAATTGCCTCTGAAGTTGAAGGTTTCAAAAAAGTGCCCAAATCTCTTAAGGAGCACCATGGACCCACCATGAAACTTTTTCTCGCAAAAACCATCCAAATCGGTACCAATCGCTTTGGTTTGATGTGCCTTGAGGTCCCATGTAAATAAAAACAAGATTTGACGACTTTGTGTTTTGGTCAAAATTTCAAGCATGGCCACTGGGATGGGTGCGTTTTTGGAAGAAAAAACCTCCAACTTTAAACGGCCATATCTTTGGAACCAGAAGAGCTAGAGACGTAATCTCTTCACCGTTGGAAAGGAAATTAAAAGTTGCGCAGCAAGTCTTCGAACAAAGTTCACGCTCAGAGCAACGGAACATGTAGTAAATTGCCTCTGAAGTTGAAGGTTTCAAAAAAGTGCCCAAATCTCTTAAGGAGCACCATGGACCCACCATGAAACTTTTTTCTCGCAAAAACCATCCAAATCGGTACCAATCGCTTTGGTTTGATGTGCCTTGAGGTCCCATGTAAATAAAAACAAGATTTGACGACTTTGTGTTTTGGTCAAAATTTCAAGCATGGCCACTGGGATGGGTGCGTTTTTGGAAGAAAAAACCTCTAACTTTAAACGGCCATATCTTTGGAACCAGAAGAGCTAGAGACGTAATCTCTTCACCGTTGGAAAGGAAATTAAAAGTTGCGCAGCAAGTCTTCGAACAAAGTTCTCGCTCAGAGCAACGGAACATGTAGTAAATTGCCTCTGAAGTTGAAGGTTTCAAAAAAGTGCCCAAATCTCTTAAGGAGCACCATGGACCCACCATGAAACTTTTTTCTCGCAAAAACCATCCAAATCGGTACCAATCGCTTTGGTTTGATGGGCCTTGAGGTCCCATGTAAATAAAAACAAGATTTGACGACTTTGTGTTTTGGTCAAAATTTCAAGCATGGCCACTGGGATGGGTGCGTTTTTGGAAGAAAAAACCTCCAACTTTAAACGGCCATATCTTTGGAACCAGAAGAGCTAGAGACGTAATCTCTTCACCGTTGGAAAGGAAATTAAAAGTTGCGCAGCAAGTCTTCGAACAAAGTTCTCGCTCAGAGCAACGGAACATGTAGTAGCAAGTCTTCGAACAAAGTTCTCGCTCAGAGCAACGGAACATGTAGTAAATTGCCTCTGAAGTTGAAGGTTTCAAAAAAGTGCCCAAATCTCTTAAGGAGCACCATGGACCCACCATGAAACTTTTTTCTCGCAAAAACCATCAAATCGGTACCAATCGCTTTGGTTTGATGGCCTTGAGGTCCCATGTAAATAAAACAAGATTTGACGACTTTGTGTTTTGGTCAAAATTTCAAGCATGGCCACTGGGATGGGTGCGTTTTTGGAAGAAAAAACCTCAACTTTAAACGGCCATATCTTTGGAACCAGAAGAGCTAGAGACGTAATCTCTTCACCGTTGGAAAGGAAATTAAAAGTTGCGCAGCAAGTCTTCGAACAAAGTTCTCGCTCAGAGCAACGGAACATGTAGTAAATTGCCTCTGAAGTTGAAGGTTTCAAAAAAGTGCCCAAATCTCTTAAGGAGCACCATGGACCCACCATGAAACTTTTTTCTCGCAAAAACCATCCAAATCGGTACCAATCGCTTTGGTTTGATGTGCCTTGAGGTCCCATGTAAATAAAAACAAGATTTGACGACTTTGTGTTTTGGTCAAAATTTCAAGCATGGCCACTGGATGGGTGCGTTTTTGGAAGAAAAAACCTCCAACTTTAAACGGCCATATCTTTGGAACCAGAAGAGCTAGAGACGTAATCTCTTCACCGTTGGAAAGGAAATTAAAAGTTGCGCAGCAAGTCTTCGAACAAAGTTCACGCTCAGAGCAACGGAACATGTAGTAAATTGCCTCTGAAGTTGAAGGTTTCAAAAAAGTGCCCAAATCTCTTAAGGAGCACCATGGACCCACCATGAAACTTTTTTCTCGCAAAAACCATCCAAATCGGTACCAATCGCTTTGGTTTGATGTGCCTTGAGGTCCCATGTAAATAAAAACAAGATTTGACGACTTTGTGTTTTGGTCAAAATTTCAAGCATGGCCACTGGGATGGGTGCGTTTTTGGAAGAAAAAACCTCTAACTTTAAACGGCCATATCTTTGGAACCAGAAGAGCTAGAGACGTAATCTCTTCACCGTTGGAAAGGAATTAAAAGTTGCGCAGCAATTTTCTTGGATTTAAGATCAGAGCAAAGCCAGCCATAGTAAATTGCCTCTGAAGTTGAAGGTTTCAAAAAAGTCCCAAATCTCTTAGGGGCACCATGGACCCACCATGAAACTTTTTTCTCGCAAAAACCATCCAAATCGGTACCAATCGCTTTGGTTTGATGTGCCTTGAGGTCCCATGTAATAAAACAAGATTTGACGACTTTGTGTTTTGGTCAAAATTTCAAGCATGGCCACTGGGAGGGTGCGTTTTTGGAAGAAAAAACCTCTAACTTTAAACGGCCATATCTTTTGAACCAGAAGAGCTAGAGACGTAATCTCTTCACCGTTGGAAAGGAAATTAAAAGTTGCGCAGCAAGTCTTCGAACAAAGTTCACGCTCAGAGCAACGGAACATGTAGTAAATTGCCTCTGAAGTTGAAGGTTTCAAAAAAGTGCCCAAATCTCTTAAGGAGCACCATGGACCCACCATGAAACTTTTTTCTCGCAAAAACCATCCAAATCGGTACCAATCGCTTTGGTTTGATGTGCCTTGAGGTCCCATGTAAATAAAAACAAGATTTGACGACTTTGTGTTTTGGTCAAAATTTCAAGCATGGCCACTGGGATGGGTGCGTTTTTGGAAGAAAAAACCTCCAACTTTAAACGGCCATATCTTTGGAACCAGAAGAGCTAGAGACGTAATCTCTTCACCGTTGGAAAGGAAATTAAAAGTTGCGCAGCAAGTCTTCGAACAAAGTTCTCGCAGAGCAACGGAACATGTAGTAAACAAGTCTTCGAACAAAGTTCTCGCTCAGAGCAACGGAACATGTAGTAAATTGCCTCTGAAGTTGAAGGTTTCAAAAAAGTGCCCAAATCTCTTAAGGAGCACCATGGACCCACCATGAAACTTTTTTCTCGCAAAAACCATCCAAATCGGTACCAATCGCTTTGGTTTGATGGGCCTTGAGGTCCCATGTAAATAAAAACAAGATTTGACGACTTTGTGTTTTGGTCAAAATTTCAAGCATGGCCACTGGGATGGGTGCGTTTTTGGAAGAAAAAACCTCAACTTTAAACGGCCATATCTTTGGAACCAGAAGAGCTAGAGACGTAATCTCTTCACCGTTGGAAAGGAAATTAAAAGTTGCGCAGCAAGTCTTCGAACAAAGTTCTCGCTCAGAGCAACGGAACATGTAGTAAATTGCCTCTGAAGTTGAAGGTTTCAAAAAAGTGCCCAAATCTCTTAAGGAGCACCATGGACCCACCATGAAACTTTTTTCTCGCAAAAACCATCCAAATCGGTACCAATCGCTTTGGTTTGATGTGCCTTGAGGTCCCATGTAAATAAAAACAAGATTTGACGACTTTGTGTTTTGGTCAAAATTTCAAGCATGGCCACTGGGATGGGTGCGTTTTTGGAAGAAAAAACCTCTAACTTTAAACGGCCATATCTTTGGAACCAGAAGAGCTAGAGACGTAATCTCTTCACCGTTGGAAAGGAAATTAAAAGTTGCGCAGCAAGTCTTCGAACAAAGTTCACGCTCAGAGCAACGGAACATGTAGTAAATTGCCTCTGAAGTTGAAGGTTTCAAAAAAGTGCCCAAATCTCTTAAGGGCACCATGGACCCACCATGAAACTTTTTTCTCGCAAAAACCATCCAAATCGGTACCAATCGCTTTGGTTTGATGTGCCTTGAGGTCCCATGTAAATAAAAACAAGATTTGACGACTTTGTGTTTTGGTCAAAATTTCAAGCATGGCCACTGGGATGGGTGCGTTTTTGGAAGAAAAAACCTCTAACTTTAAACGGCCATATCTTTGGAACCAGAAGAGCTAGAGACGTAATCTCTTCACCGTTGGAAAGGAAATTAAAAGTTGCGCAGCAAGTCTTCGAACAAAGTTCAGAGCAGAGCAACGGAACATGTAGTAAATTGCCTCTGAAGTTGAAGGTTTCAAAAAAGTGCCCAAATCTCTTAAGGGCACCATGGACCCACCATGAAACTTTTTTCTCGCAAAAACCATCCAAATCGGTACCAATCGCTTTGGTTTGATGTGCCTTGAGGTCCCATGTAAATAAAAACAAGATTTGACGACTTTGTGTTTTGGTCAAAATTTCAAGCATGGCCACTGGGATGGGTGCGTTTTTGGAAGAAAAAACCTCTAACTTTAAACGGCCATATCTTTGGAACCAGAAGAGCTAGAGACGTAATCTCTTCACCGTTGGAAAGGAAATTAAAAGTTGCGCAGCAAGTCTTCGAACAAAGTTCTCGCTCAGAGCAACGGAACATGTAGTAAATTGCCTCTGAAGTTGAAGGTTTCAAAAAAGTGCCCAAATCTCTTAAGGGCACCATGGACCCACCATGAAACTTTTTTCTCGCAAAAACCATCCAAATCGGTACCAATCGCTTTGGTTTGATGTGCCTTGAGGTCCCATGTAAATTAAAACAAGATTTGACGACTTTGTGTTTTGGTCAAAATTTCAAGCATGGCCACTGGGATGGGTGCGTTTTTGGAAGAAAAAACCTCTAACTTTAAACGGCCATATCTTTGGAACCAGAAGAGCTAGAGACGTAATCTCTTCACCGTTGGAAAGGAAATTAAAAGTTGCGCAGCAAGTCTTCGAACAAAGTTCTCGCTCAGAGCAACGGAACATGTAGTAAATGCCTCTGAAGTTGAAGGTTTCAAAAAAGTGCCCAAATCTCTTAAGGGCACCATGGACCCACCATGAAACTTTTTTCTCGCAAAAACCATCCAAATCGGTACCAATCGCTTTGGTTTGATGTGCCTTGAGGTCCCATGTAATTAAAACAAGATTTGACGACTTTGTGTTTTGGTCAAAATTTCAACCATGGCCACTAGGAGAGGTGCGTTTTTGGAAGAAAAAACCTCTAACTTTAAACGGCCATAACTTTTGAACCAGAAGAGCTAGAGACTTAATTTTTTCACCGTTGGAAAGGAAATTAAAAGTTGCACAATGAAATTTTCTTGGATTTAAGATCAGAGCAAAGCCAGCCATAGTAAATGGCCTCTGAAGTTGAAGGTTTCAAAAAAGTCTCCAAATCCCTTAGGGGCACCATGGACCCACCATGAAACTTTTTTCTCGCAAAAACCATCAAAATTGATACCAATCGCTTTGGTTTGATGTGCCTTGAGGTCCCATGTAAATTAAAACAAGATTTGACGACTTTGTGTTTTGGTCAAAATTTCAACCATGGCCACTAGGAGAGGTGCGTTTTTGGAAGAAAAAACCTCTAACTTTAAACGGCCATATCTTTGGAACCAGAAGAGCTAGAGACTTAATCTTTTCACCGTTGGAAAGGAAATTAAAAGTTGCACAATGAAAATTTTCTTGGATTTAAGATCAGAGCAAAGCCAGCCATAGTAAATGGCCTCTGAAGTTGAAGGTTTCAAAAAAGTCCCAAATCCCTTAAGGGGCACCATGGACCCACCATGAAACTTTTTTCTCGCAAAAACCATCAAAATTGATACCAATCGCTTTGGTTTGATGTGCTTTGAGGTCCCATGTAAATTAAAACAAGATTTGACGACTTTGTGTTTTGGTCAAAATTTCAACCATGGCCACTAGGAGAGGTGCGTTTTTGGAAGAAAAAACCTCTAACTTTAAACGGCCATAACTTTTGAACCAGAAGAGCTAGAGACTTAATTTTTTCACCGTTGGAAAGGAAATTAAAAGTTGCACAATGAAAATTTTCTTGGATTTAAGATCAGAGCAAAGCCAGCCATAGTAAATGGCCTCTGAAGTTGAAGGTTTCAAAAAAGTCTCCAAATCCCTTAAGGGCACCATGGACCCACCATGAAACTTTTTTCTCGCAAAAACCATCAAAATTGATACCAATCGCTTTGGTTTGATGTGCTTTGAGGTCCCATGTAAATTAAAACAAGATTTGACGACTTTGTGTTTTGGTCAAAATTTCAACCATGGCCACTAGGAAGGTGCGTTTTTGGAAGAAAAAACCTCTAACTTTAAACGGCCATAACTTTTGAACCAGAAGAGCTAGAGACTTAATTTTTTCACCGTTGGAAAGGAAATTAAAAGTTGCACAATGAAAATTTTCTTGGATTTAAGATCAGAGCAAAGCCAGCCATAGTAAATGGCCTCTGAAGTTGAAGGTTTCAAAAAAGTCTCCAAATCCCTTAAGGGGCACCATGGACCCACCATGAAACTTTTTTCTCGCAAAAACCATCAAAATGATACCAATCGCTTTGGTTTGATGTGCTTGAGGTCCCATGTAAATAAAACAAGATTTGACGACTTTGTGTTTTGGTCAAAATTTCAACCATGGCCACTAGAGAGGTGCGTTTTTGGAAGAAAAAACCTCTAACTTTAAACGGCCATAACTTTTGAACCAGAAGAGCTAGAGACTTAATTTTTTCACCGTTGGAAAGGAAATTAAAAGTTGCACAATGAAAATTTTCTTGGATTTAAGATCAGAGCAAAGCCAGCCATAGTAAATGGCCTCTGAAGTTGAAGGTTTCAAAAAAGTCTCCAAATCCCTTAAGGGGCACCATGGACCCACCATGAAACTTTTTTTTCTCGCAAAAACCATCAAAATTGATACCAATCGCTTTGGTTTGATGTGCTTTGAGGTCCCATGTAAATTAAAACAAGATTTGACGACTTTGTGTTTTGGTCAAAATTTCAACCATGGCCACTAGGAGAGGTGCGTTTTTGGAAGAAAAAACCTCTAACTTTAAACGGCCATAACTTTTGAACCAGAAGAGCTAGAGACTTAATTTTTTCACCGTTGGAAAGGAAATTAAAAGTTGCACAATGAAATTTTCTTGGATTTAAGATCAGAGCAAAGCCAGCCATAGTAAATGGCCTCTGAAGTTGAAGGTTTCAAAAAAGTCTCCAAATCCCTTAAGGGGCACCATGGACCCACCATGAAACTTTTTTCTCGCAAAAACCATCAAAATTGATACCAATCGCTTTGGTTTGATGTGCTTTGAGGTCCCATGTAAATTAAAACAAGATTTGACGACTTTGTGTTTTGGTCAAAATTTCAACCATGGCCACTAGGAGAGGTGCGTTTTTGGAAGAAAAACCCTCTAACTTTAAACGGCCATAACTTTTGAACCAGAAGAGCTAGAGACTTAATTTTTTCACCGTTGGAAAGGAAATTAAAAGTTGCACAATGAAATTTTCTTGGATTTAAGATCAGAGCAAAGCCAGCCATAGTAAATGGCCTCTGAAGTTGAAGGTTTCAAAAAAGTCTCCAAATCCCTTAAGGGGCACCATGGACCCACCATGAAACTTTTTTCTCGCAAAAACCATCAAAATTGATACCAATCGCTTTGGTTTGATGTGCTTTGAGGTCCCATGTAAATTAAAACAAGATTTGACGACTTTGTGTTTTGGTCAAAATTTCAACCATGGCCACTAGGAGAGGTGCGTTTTTGGAAGAAAAAACCTCTAACTTTAAACGGCCATAACTTTTGAACCAGAAGAGCTAGAGACTTAATTTTTTCACCGTTGGAAAGGAAATTAAAAGTTGCACAATGAAATTTTCTTGGATTTAAGATCAGAGCAAAGCCAGCCATAGTAAATGGCCTCTGAAGTTGAAGGTTTCAAAAAGTCTCCAAATCCCTTAAGGGGCACCATGGACCCACCATGAAACTTTTTTCTCGCAAAAACCATCAAAATTGATACCAATCGCTTTGGTTTGATGTGCTTTGAGGTCCCATGTAAATTAAAACAAGATTTGACGACTTTGTGTTTTGGTCAAAATTTCAACCATGGCCACTAGGAGAGGTGCGTTTTTGGAAGAAAAAACCTCTAACTTTAAACGGCCATAACTTTTGAACCAGAAGAGCTAGAGACTTAATTTTTTCACCGTTGGAAAGGAAATTAAAAGTTGCACAATGAAAATTTTCTTGGATTTAAGATCAGAGCAAAGCCAGCCATAGTAAATGGCCTCTGAAGTTGAAGGTTTCAAAAAAGTCTCCAAATCCCTTAAGGGCACCATGGACCCACCATGAAACTTTTTTCTCGCAAAAACCATCAAAATTGATACCAATCGCTTTGGTTTGATGTGCTTTGAGGTCCCATGTAAATTAAAACAAGATTTGACGACTTTGTGTTTTGGTCAAAATTTCAACCATGGCCACTAGGAGAGGTGCGTTTTTGGAAGAAAAAACCTCTAACTTTAAACGGCCATAACTTTTGAACCAGAAGAGCTAGAGACTTAATTTTTTCACCGTTGGAAAGGAAATTAAAAGTTGCACAATGAAATTTTCTTGGATTTAAGATCAGAGCAAAGCCAGCCATAGTAAATGGCCTCTGAAGTTGAAGGTTTCAAAAAAGTCTCCAAATCCCTTAAGGGGCACCATGGACCCACCATGAAACTTTTTTCTCGCAAAAACCATCAAAATTGATACCAATCGCTTTGGTTTGATGTGCTTTGAGGTCCCATGTAAATTAAAACAAGATTTGACGACTTTGTGTTTTGGTCAAAATTTCAACCATGGCCACTAGGAGAGGTGCGTTTTTGGAAGAAAAAACCTCTAACTTTAAACGGCCATAACTTTTGAACCAGAAGAGCTAGAGACTTAATTTTTTCACCGTTGGAAAGGAAATTAAAAGTTGCACAATGAAAATTTTCTTGGATTTAAGATCAGAGCAAAGCCAGCCATAGTAAATGGCCTCTGAAGTTGAAGGTTTCAAAAAAGTCTCCAAATCCCTTAAGGGGCACCATGGACCCACCATGAAACTTTTTTCTCGCAAAAACCATCAAAATTGATACCAATCGCTTTGGTTTGATGTGCTTTGAGGTCCCATGTAAATTAAAACAAGATTTGACGACTTTGTGTTTTGGTCAAAATTTCAACCATGGCCACTAGGAGAGGTGCGTTTTTGGAAGAAAAAACCTCTAACTTTAAACGGCCATAACTTTTGAACCAGAAGAGCTAGAGACTTAATTTTTTCACCGTTGGAAAGGAAATTAAAAGTTGCACAATGAAAATTTTCTTGGATTTAAGATCAGAGCAAAGCCAGCCATAGTAAATGGCCTCTGAAGTTGAAGGTTTCAAAAAAGTCTCCAAATCCCTTAAGGGGCACCATGGACCCACCATGAAACTTTTTTCTCGCAAAAACCATCAAAATTGATACCAATCGCTTTGGTTTGATGTGCTTTGAGGTCCCATGTAAATTAAAACAAGATTTGACGACTTTGTGTTTTGGTCAAAATTTCAACCATGGCCACTAGGAGAGGTGCGTTTTTGGAAGAAAAAACCTCTAACTTTAAACGGCCATAACTTTTGAACCAGAAGAGCTAGAGACTTAATTTTTTCACCGTTGGAAAGGAAATTAAAAGTTGCACAATGAAAATTTTCTTGGATTTAAGATCAGAGCAAAGCCAGCCATAGTAAATGGCCTCTGAAGTTGAAGGTTTCAAAAAAGTCTCCAAATCCCTTAAGGGGCACCATGGACCCACCATGAAACTTTTTTCTCGCAAAAACCATCAAAATTGATACCAATCGCTTTGGTTTGATGTGCTTTGAGGTCCCATGTAAATTAAAACAAGATTTGACGACTTTGTGTTTTGGTCAAAATTTCAACCATGGCCACTAGGAGAGGTGCGTTTTTGGAAGAAAAAACCTCTAACTTTAAACGGCCATAACTTTTGAACCAGAAGAGCTAGAGACTTAATTTTTTCACCGTTGGAAAGGAAATTAAAAGTTGCACAATGAAAATTTTCTTGGATTTAAGATCAGAGCAAAGCCAGCCATAGTAAATGGCCTCTGAAGTTGAAGGTTTCAAAAAAGTCTCCAAATCCCTTAAGGGGCACCATGGACCCACCATGAAACTTTTTTCTCGCAAAAACCATCAAAATTGATACCAATCGCTTTGGTTTGATGTGCTTTGAGGTCCCATGTAAATTAAAACAAGATTTGACGACTTTGTGTTTTGGTCAAAATTTCAACCATGGCCACTAGGAGAGGTGCGTTTTTGGAAGAAAAAACCTCTAACTTTAAACGGCCATAACTTTTGAACCAGAAGAGCTAGAGACTTAATTTTTTCACCGTTGGAAAGGAAATTAAAAGTTGCACAATGAAAATTTTCTTGGATTTAAGATCAGAGCAAAGCCAGCCATAGTAAATGGCCTCTGAAGTTGAAGGTTTCAAAAAAGTCTCCAAATCCCTTAAGGGGCACCATGGACCCACCATGAAACTTTTTTCTCGCAAAAACCATCAAAATTGATACCAATCGCTTTGGTTTGATGTGCTTTGAGGTCCCATGTAAATTAAAACAAGATTTGACGACTTTGTGTTTTGGTCAAAATTTCAACCATGGCCACTAGGAGAGGTGCGTTTTTGGAAGAAAAAACCTCTAACTTTAAACGGCCATAACTTTTGAACCAGAAGAGCTAGAGACTTAATTTTTTCACCGTTGGAAAGGAAATTAAAAGTTGCACAATGAAAATTTTCTTGGATTTAAGATCAGAGCAAAGCCAGCCATAGTAAATGGCCTCTGAAGTTGAAGGTTTCAAAAAAGTCTCCAAATCCCTTAAGGGGCACCATGGACCCACCATGAAACTTTTTTCTCGCAAAAACCATCAAAATTGATACCAATCGCTTTGGTTTGATGTGCTTTGAGGTCCCATGTAAATTAAAACAAGATTTGACGACTTTGTGTTTTGGTCAAAATTTCAACCATGGCCACTAGGAGAGGTGCGTTTTTGGAAGAAAAAACCTCTAACTTTAAACGGCCATAACTTTTGAACCAGAAGAGCTAGAGACTTAATTTTTTCACCGTTGGAAAGGAAATTAAAAGTTGCACAATGAAATTTTCTTGGATTTAAGATCAGAGCAAAGCCAGCCATAGTAAATGGCCTCTGAAGTTGAAGGTTTCAAAAAAGTCTCCAAATCCCTTAAGGGGCACCATGGACCCACCATGAAACTTTTTTCTCGCAAAAACCATCAAAATTGATACCAATCGCTTTGGTTTGATGTGCTTTGAGGTCCCATGTAAATTAAAACAAGATTTGACGACTTTGTGTTTTGGTCAAAATTTCAACCATGGCCACTAGGAGAGGTGCGTTTTTGGAAGAAAAAACCTCTAACTTTAAACGGCCATAACTTTTGAACCAGAAGAGCTAGAGACTTAATTTTTTCACCGTTGGAAAGGAAATTAAAAGTTGCACAATGAAATTTTCTTGGATTTAAGATCAGAGCAAAGCCAGCCATAGTAAATGGCCTCTGAAGTTGAAGGTTTCAAAAAAGTCTCCAAATCCCTTAAGGGGCACCATGGACCCACCATGAAACTTTTTTCTCGCAAAAACCATCAAAATTGATACCAATCGCTTTGGTTTGATGTGCTTTGAGGTCCCATGTAAATTAAAACAAGATTTGACGACTTTGTGTTTTGGTCAAAATTTCAACCATGGCCACTAGGAGAGGTGCGTTTTTGGAAGAAAAAACCTCTAACTTTAAACGGCCATAACTTTTGAACCAGAAGAGCTAGAGACTTAATTTTTTCACCGTTGGAAAGGAAATTAAAAGTTGCACAATGAAAATTTTCTTGGATTTAAGATCAGAGCAAAGCCAGCCATAGTAAATGGCCTCTGAAGTTGAAGGTTTCAAAAAAGTCTCCAAATCCCTTAAGGGGCACCATGGACCCACCATGAAACTTTTTTCTCGCAAAAACCATCAAAATTGATACCAATCGCTTTGGTTTGATGTGCTTTGAGGTCCCATGTAAATTAAAACAAGATTTGACGACTTTGTGTTTTGGTCAAAATTTCAACCATGGCCACTAGGAGAGGTGCGTTTTTGGAAGAAAAAACCTCTAACTTTAAACGGCCATAACTTTTGAACCAGAAGAGCTAGAGACTTAATTTTTTCACCGTTGGAAAGGAAATTAAAAGTTGCACAATGAAAATTTTCTTGGATTTAAGATCAGAGCAAAGCCAGCCATAGTAAATGGCCTCTGAAGTTGAAGGTTTCAAAAAAGTCTCCAAATCCCTTAAGGGGCACCATGGACCCACCATGAAACTTTTTTCTCGCAAAAACCATCAAAATTGATACCAATCGCTTTGGTTTGATGTGCTTTGAGGTCCCATGTAAATTAAAACAAGATTTGACGACTTTGTGTTTTGGTCAAAATTTCAACCATGGCCACTAGGAGAGGTGCGTTTTTGGAAGAAAAAACCTCTAACTTTAAACGGCCATAACTTTTGAACCAGAAGAGCTAGAGACTTAATTTTTTCACCGTTGGAAAGGAAATTAAAAGTTGCACAATGAAATTTTCTTGGATTTAAGATCAGAGCAAAGCCAGCCATAGTAAATGGCCTCTGAAGTTGAAGGTTTCAAAAAAGTCTCCAAATCCCTTAAGGGGCACCATGGACCCACCATGAAACTTTTTTCTCGCAAAAACCATCAAAATTGATACCAATCGCTTTGGTTTGATGTGCTTTGAGGTCCCATGTAAATTAAAACAAGATTTGACGACTTTGTGTTTTGGTCAAAATTTCAACCATGGCCACTAGGAGAGGTGCGTTTTTGGAAGAAAAAACCTCTAACTTTAAACGGCCATAACTTTTGAACCAGAAGAGCTAGAGACTTAATTTTTTCACCGTTGGAAAGGAAATTAAAAGTTGCACAATGAAATTTTCTTGGATTTAAGATCAGAGCAAAGCCAGCCATAGTAAATGGCCTCTGAAGTTGAAGGTTTCAAAAAAGTCTCCAAATCCCTTAAGGGGCACCATGGACCCACCATGAAACTTTTTTCTCGCAAAAACCATCAAAATTGATACCAATCGCTTTGGTTTGATGTGCTTTGAGGTCCCATGTAAATTAAAACAAGATTTGACGACTTTGTGTTTTGGTCAAAATTTCAACCATGGCCACTAGGAGAGGTGCGTTTTTGGAAGAAAAAACCTCTAACTTTAAACGGCCATAACTTTTGAACCAGAAGAGCTAGAGACTTAATTTTTTCACCGTTGGAAAGGAAATTAAAAGTTGCACAATGAAAATTTTCTTGGATTTAAGATCAGAGCAAAGCCAGCCATAGTAAATGGCCTCTGAAGTTGAAGGTTTCAAAAAAGTCTCCAAATCCCTTAAGGGGCACCATGGACCCACCATGAAACTTTTTTCTCGCAAAAACCATCAAAATTGATACCAATCGCTTTGGTTTGATGTGCTTTGAGGTCCCATGTAAATTAAAACAAGATTTGACGACTTTGTGTTTTGGTCAAAATTTCAACCATGGCCACTAGGAGAGGTGCGTTTTTGGAAGAAAAAACCTCTAACTTTAAACGGCCATAACTTTTGAACCAGAAGAGCTAGAGACTTAATTTTTTCACCGTTGGAAAGGAAATTAAAAGTTGCACAATGAAAATTTTCTTGGATTTAAGATCAGAGCAAAGCCAGCCATAGTAAATGGCCTCTGAAGTTGAAGGTTTCAAAAAAGTCTCCAAATCCCTTAAGGGGCACCATGGACCCACCATGAAACTTTTTTCTCGCAAAAACCATCAAAATTGATACCAATCGCTTTGGTTTGATGTGCTTTGAGGTCCCATGTAAATTAAAACAAGATTTGACGACTTTGTGTTTTGGTCAAAATTTCAACCATGGCCACTAGGAGAGGTGCGTTTTTGGAAGAAAAAACCTCTAACTTTAAACGGCCATAACTTTTGAACCAGAAGAGCTAGAGACTTAATTTTTTCACCGTTGGAAAGGAAATTAAAAGTTGCACAATGAAAATTTTCTTGGATTTAAGATCAGAGCAAAGCCAGCCATAGTAAATGGCCTCTGAAGTTGAAGGTTTCAAAAAAGTCTCCAAATCCCTTAAGGGGCACCATGGACCCACCATGAAACTTTTTTCTCGCAAAAACCATCAAAATTGATACCAATCGCTTTGGTTTGATGTGCTTTGAGGTCCCATGTAAATTAAAACAAGATTTGACGACTTTGTGTTTTGGTCAAAATTTCAACCATGGCCACTAGGAGAGGTGCGTTTTTGGAAGAAAAAACCTCTAACTTTAAACGGCCATAACTTTTGAACCAGAAGAGCTAGAGACTTAATTTTTTCACCGTTGGAAAGGAAATTAAAAGTTGCACAATGAAAATTTTCTTGGATTTAAGATCAGAGCAAAGCCAGCCATAGTAAATGGCCTCTGAAGTTGAAGGTTTCAAAAAAGTCTCCAAATCCCTTAAGGGGCACCATGGACCCACCATGAAACTTTTTTCTCGCAAAAACCATCAAAATTGATACCAATCGCTTTGGTTTGATGTGCTTTGAGGTCCCATGTAAATTAAAACAAGATTTGACGACTTTGTGTTTTGGTCAAAATTTCAACCATGGCCACTAGGAGAGGTGCGTTTTTGGAAGAAAAAACCTCTAACTTTAAACGGCCATAACTTTTGAACCAGAAGAGCTAGAGACTTAATTTTTTCACCGTTGGAAAGGAAATTAAAAGTTGCACAATGAAAATTTTCTTGGATTTAAGATCAGAGCAAAGCCAGCCATAGTAAATGGCCTCTGAAGTTGAAGGTTTCAAAAAAGTCTCCAAATCCCTTAAGGGGCACCATGGACCCACCATGAAACTTTTTTCTCGCAAAAACCATCAAAATTGATACCAATCGCTTTGGTTTGATGTGCTTTGAGGTCCCATGTAAATTAAAACAAGATTTGACGACTTTGTGTTTTGGTCAAAATTTCAACCATGGCCACTAGGAGAGGTGCGTTTTTGGAAGAAAAAACCTCTAACTTTAAACGGCCATAACTTTTGAACCAGAAGAGCTAGAGACTTAATTTTTTCACCGTTGGAAAGGAAATTAAAAGTTGCACAATGAAAATTTTCTTGGATTTAAGATCAGAGCAAAGCCAGCCATAGTAAATGGCCTCTGAAGTTGAAGGTTTCAAAAAAGTCTCCAAATCCCTTAAGGGGCACCATGGACCCACCATGAAACTTTTTTCTCGCAAAAACCATCAAAATTGATACCAATCGCTTTGGTTTGATGTGCTTTGAGGTCCCATGTAAATTAAAACAAGATTTGACGACTTTGTGTTTTGGTCAAAATTTCAACCATGGCCACTAGGAGAGGTGCGTTTTTGGAAGAAAAAACCTCTAACTTTAAACGGCCATAACTTTTGAACCAGAAGAGCTAGAGACTTAATTTTTTCACCGTTGGAAAGGAAATTAAAAGTTGCACAATGAAAATTTTCTTGGATTTAAGATCAGAGCAAAGCCAGCCATAGTAAATGGCCTCTGAAGTTGAAGGTTTCAAAAAAGTCTCCAAATCCCTTAAGGGGCACCATGGACCCACCATGAAACTTTTTTCTCGCAAAAACCATCAAAATTGATACCAATCGCTTTGGTTTGATGTGCTTTGAGGTCCCATGTAAATTAAAACAAGATTTGACGACTTTGTGTTTTGGTCAAAATTTCAACCATGGCCACTAGGAGAGGTGCGTTTTTGGAAGAAAAAACCTCTAACTTTAAACGGCCATAACTTTTGAACCAGAAGAGCTAGAGACTTAATTTTTTCACCGTTGGAAAGGAAATTAAAAGTTGCACAATGAAAATTTTCTTGGATTTAAGATCAGAGCAAAGCCAGCCATAGTAAATGGCCTCTGAAGTTGAAGGTTTCAAAAAAGTCTCCAAATCCCTTAAGGGGCACCATGGACCCACCATGAAACTTTTTTCTCGCAAAAACCATCAAAATTGATACCAATCGCTTTGGTTTGATGTGCTTTGAGGTCCCATGTAAATTAAAACAAGATTTGACGACTTTGTGTTTTGGTCAAAATTTCAACCATGGCCACTAGGAGAGGTGCGTTTTTGGAAGAAAAAACCTCTAACTTTAAACGGCCATAACTTTTGAACCAGAAGAGCTAGAGACTTAATTTTTTCACCGTTGGAAAGGAAATTAAAAGTTGCACAATGAAATTTTCTTGGATTTAAGATCAGAGCAAAGCCAGCCATAGTAAATGGCCTCTGAAGTTGAAGGTTTCAAAAAAGTCTCCAAATCCCTTAAGGGGCACCATGGACCCACCATGAAACTTTTTTCTCGCAAAAACCATCAAAATTGATACCAATCGCTTTGGTTTGATGTGCTTTGAGGTCCCATGTAAATTAAAACAAGATTTGACGACTTTGTGTTTTGGTCAAAATTTCAACCATGGCCACTAGGAGAGGTGCGTTTTTGGAAGAAAAAACCTCTAACTTTAAACGGCCATAACTTTTGAACCAGAAGAGCTAGAGACTTAATTTTTTCACCGTTGGAAAGGAAATTAAAAGTTGCACAATGAAAATTTTCTTGGATTTAAGATCAGAGCAAAGCCAGCCATAGTAAATGGCCTCTGAAGTTGAAGGTTTCAAAAAAGTCTCCAAATCCCTTAAGGGGCACCATGGACCCACCATGAAACTTTTTTCTCGCAAAAACCATCAAAATTGATACCAATCGCTTTGGTTTGATGTGCTTTGAGGTCCCATGTAAATTAAAACAAGATTTGACGACTTTGTGTTTTGGTCAAAATTTCAACCATGGCCACTAGGAGAGGTGCGTTTTTGGAAGAAAAAACCTCTAACTTTAAACGGCCATAACTTTTGAACCAGAAGAGCTAGAGACTTAATTTTTTCACCGTTGGAAAGGAAATTAAAAGTTGCACAATGAAAATTTTCTTGGATTTAAGATCAGAGCAAAGCCAGCCATAGTAAATGGCCTCTGAAGTTGAAGGTTTCAAAAAAGTCTCCAAATCCCTTAAGGGGCACCATGGACCCACCATGAAACTTTTTTCTCGCAAAAACCATCAAAATTGATACCAATCGCTTTGGTTTGATGTGCTTTGAGGTCCCATGTAAATTAAAACAAGATTTGACGACTTTGTGTTTTGGTCAAAATTTCAACCATGGCCACTAGGAGAGGTGCGTTTTTGGAAGAAAAAACCTCTAACTTTAAACGGCCATAACTTTTGAACCAGAAGAGCTAGAGACTTAATTTTTTCACCGTTGGAAAGGAAATTAAAAGTTGCACAATGAAATTTTCTTGGATTTAAGATCAGAGCAAAGCCAGCCATAGTAAATGGCCTCTGAAGTTGAAGGTTTCAAAAAAGTCTCCAAATCCCTTAAGGGGCACCATGGACCCACCATGAAACTTTTTTCTCGCAAAAACCATCAAAATTGATACCAATCGCTTTGGTTTGATGTGCTTTGAGGTCCCATGTAAATTAAAACAAGATTTGACGACTTTGTGTTTTGGTCAAAATTTCAACCATGGCCACTAGGAGAGGTGCGTTTTTGGAAGAAAAAACCTCTAACTTTAAACGGCCATAACTTTTGAACCAGAAGAGCTAGAGACTTAATTTTTTCACCGTTGGAAAGGAAATTAAAAGTTGCACAATGAAAATTTTCTTGGATTTAAGATCAGAGCAAAGCCAGCCATAGTAAATGGCCTCTGAAGTTGAAGGTTTCAAAAAAGTCTCCAAATCCCTTAAGGGGCACCATGGACCCACCATGAAACTTTTTTCTCGCAAAAACCATCAAAATTGATACCAATCGCTTTGGTTTGATGTGCTTTGAGGTCCCATGTAAATTAAAACAAGATTTGACGACTTTGTGTTTTGGTCAAAATTTCAACCATGGCCACTAGGAGAGGTGCGTTTTTGGAAGAAAAAACCTCTAACTTTAAACGGCCATAACTTTTGAACCAGAAGAGCTAGAGACTTAATTTTTTCACCGTTGGAAAGGAAATTAAAAGTTGCACAATGGAAATTTTCTTGGATTTAAGATCAGAGCAAAGCCAGCCATAGTAAATGGCCTCTGAAGTTGAAGGTTTCAAAAAAGTCTCCAAATCCCTTAAGGGGCACCATGGACCCACCATGAAACTTTTTTCTCGCAAAAACCATCAAAATTGATACCAATCGCTTTGGTTTGATGTGCTTTGAGGTCCCATGTAAATTAAAACAAGATTTGACGACTTTGTGTTTTGGTCAAAATTTCAACCATGGCCACTAGGAGAGGTGCGTTTTTGGAAGAAAAAACCTCTAACTTTAAACGGCCATAACTTTTGAACCAGAAGAGCTAGAGACTTAATTTTTTCACCGTTGGAAAGGAAATTAAAAGTTGCACAATGAAATTTTCTTGGATTTAAGATCAGAGCAAAGCCAGCCATAGTAAATGGCCTCTGAAGTTGAAGGTTTCAAAAAAGTCTCCAAATCCCTTAAGGGGCACCATGGACCCACCATGAAACTTTTTTCTCGCAAAAACCATCAAAATTGATACCAATCGCTTTGGTTTGATGTGCTTTGAGGTCCCATGTAAATTAAAACAAGATTTGACGACTTTGTGTTTTGGTCAAAATTTCAACCATGGCCACTAGGAGAGGTGCGTTTTTGGAAGAAAAAACCTCTAACTTTAAACGGCCATAACTTTTGAACCAGAAGAGCTAGAGACTTAATTTTTTCACCGTTGGAAAGGAAATTAAAAGTTGCACAATGAAAATTTTCTTGGATTTAAGATCAGAGCAAAGCCAGCCATAGTAAATGGCCTCTGAAGTTGAAGGTTTCAAAAAAGTCTCCAAATCCCTTAAGGGGCACCATGGACCCACCATGAAACTTTTTTCTCGCAAAAACCATCAAAATTGATACCAATCGCTTTGGTTTGATGTGCTTTGAGGTCCCATGTAAATTAAAACAAGATTTGACGACTTTGTGTTTTGGTCAAAATTTCAACCATGGCCACTAGGAGAGGTGCGTTTTTGGAAGAAAAAACCTCTAACTTTAAACGGCCATAACTTTTGAACCAGAAGAGCTAGAGACTTAATTTTTTCACCGTTGGAAAGGAAATTAAAAGTTGCACAATGAAAATTTTCTTGGATTTAAGATCAGAGCAAAGCCAGCCATAGTAAATGGCCTCTGAAGTTGAAGGTTTCAAAAAAGTCTCCAAATCCCTTAAGGGGCACCATGGACCCACCATGAAACTTTTTTCTCGCAAAAACCATCAAAATTGATACCAATCGCTTTGGTTTGATGTGCTTTGAGGTCCCATGTAAATTAAAACAAGATTTGACGACTTTGTGTTTTGGTCAAAATTTCAACCATGGCCACTAGGAGAGGTGCGTTTTTGGAAGAAAAAACCTCTAACTTTAAACGGCCATAACTTTTGAACCAGAAGAGCTAGAGACTTAATTTTTTCACCGTTGGAAAGGAAATTAAAAGTTGCACAATGGAAATTTTCTTGGATTTAAGATCAGAGCAAAGCCAGCCATAGTAAATGGCCTCTGAAGTTGAAGGTTTCAAAAAAGTCTCCAAATCCCTTAAGGGGCACCATGGACCCACCATGAAACTTTTTTCTCGCAAAAACCATCAAAATTGATACCAATCGCTTTGGTTTGATGTGCTTTGAGGTCCCATGTAAATTAAAACAAGATTTGACGACTTTGTGTTTTGGTCAAAATTTCAACCATGGCCACTAGGAGAGGTGCGTTTTTGGAAGAAAAAACCTCTAACTTTAAACGGCCATAACTTTTGAACCAGAAGAGCTAGAGACTTAATTTTTTCACCGTTGGAAAGGAAATTAAAAGTTGCACAATGAAATTTTCTTGGATTTAAGATCAGAGCAAAGCCAGCCATAGTAAATGGCCTCTGAAGTTGAAGGTTTCAAAAAAGTCTCCAAATCCCTTAAGGGGCACCATGGACCCACCATGAAACTTTTTTCTCGCAAAAACCATCAAAATTGATACCAATCGCTTTGGTTTGATGTGCTTTGAGGTCCCATGTAAATTAAAACAAGATTTGACGACTTTGTGTTTTGGTCAAAATTTCAACCATGGCCACTAGGAGAGGTGCGTTTTTGGAAGAAAAAACCTCTAACTTTAAACGGCCATAACTTTTGAACCAGAAGAGCTAGAGACTTAATTTTTTCACCGTTGGAAAGGAAATTAAAAGTTGCACAATGAAAATTTTCTTGGATTTAAGATCAGAGCAAAGCCAGCCATAGTAAATGGCCTCTGAAGTTGAAGGTTTCAAAAAAGTCTCCAAATCCCTTAAGGGGCACCATGGACCCACCATGAAACTTTTTTCTCGCAAAAACCATCAAAATTGATACCAATCGCTTTGGTTTGATGTGCTTTGAGGTCCCATGTAAATTAAAACAAGATTTGACGACTTTGTGTTTTGGTCAAAATTTCAACCATGGCCACTAGGAGAGGTGCGTTTTTGGAAGAAAAAACCTCTAACTTTAAACGGCCATAACTTTTGAACCAGAAGAGCTAGAGACTTAATTTTTTCACCGTTGGAAAGGAAATTAAAAGTTGCACAATGAAATTTTCTTGGATTTAAGATCAGAGCAAAGCCAGCCATAGTAAATGGCCTCTGAAGTTGAAGGTTTCAAAAAAGTCTCCAAATCCCTTAAGGGGCACCATGGACCCACCATGAAACTTTTTTCTCGCAAAAACCATCAAAATTGATACCAATCGCTTTGGTTTGATGTGCTTTGAGGTCCCATGTAAATTAAAACAAGATTTGACGACTTTGTGTTTTGGTCAAAATTTCAACCATGGCCACTAGGAGAGGTGCGTTTTTGGAAGAAAAAACCTCTAACTTTAAACGGCCATAACTTTTGAACCAGAAGAGCTAGAGACTTAATTTTTTCACCGTTGGAAAGGAAATTAAAAGTTGCACAATGAAATTTTCTTGGATTTAAGATCAGAGCAAAGCCAGCCATAGTAAATGGCCTCTGAAGTTGAAGGTTTCAAAAAAGTCTCCAAATCCCTTAAGGGGCACCATGGACCCACCATGAAACTTTTTTCTCGCAAAAACCATCAAAATTGATACCAATCGCTTTGGTTTGATGTGCTTTGAGGTCCCATGTAAATTAAAACAAGATTTGACGACTTTGTGTTTTGGTCAAAATTTCAACCATGGCCACTAGGAGAGGTGCGTTTTTGGAAGAAAAAACCTCTAACTTTAAACGGCCATAACTTTTGAACCAGAAGAGCTAGAGACTTAATTTTTTCACCGTTGGAAAGGAAATTAAAAGTTGCACAATGAAATTTTCTTGGATTTAAGATCAGAGCAAAGCCAGCCATAGTAAATGGCCTCTGAAGTTGAAGGTTTCAAAAAAGTCTCCAAATCCCTTAAGGGGCACCATGGACCCACCATGAAACTTTTTTCTCGCAAAAACCATCAAAATTGATACCAATCGCTTTGGTTTGATGTGCTTTGAGGTCCCATGTAAATTAAAACAAGATTTGACGACTTTGTGTTTTGGTCAAAATTTCAACCATGGCCACTAGGAGAGGTGCGTTTTTGGAAGAAAAAACCTCTAACTTTAAACGGCCATAACTTTTGAACCAGAAGAGCTAGAGACTTAATTTTTTCACCGTTGGAAAGGAAATTAAAAGTTGCACAATGAAATTTTCTTGGATTTAAGATCAGAGCAAAGCCAGCCATAGTAAATGGCCTCTGAAGTTGAAGGTTTCAAAAAAGTCTCCAAATCCCTTAAGGGGCACCATGGACCCACCATGAAACTTTTTTCTCGCAAAAACCATCAAAATTGATACCAATCGCTTTGGTTTGATGTGCTTTGAGGTCCCATGTAAATTAAAACAAGATTTGACGACTTTGTGTTTTGGTCAAAATTTCAACCATGGCCACTAGGAGAGGTGCGTTTTTGGAAGAAAAAACCTCTAACTTTAAACGGCCATAACTTTTGAACCAGAAGAGCTAGAGACTTAATTTTTTCACCGTTGGAAAGGAAATTAAAAGTTGCACAATGAAATTTTCTTGGATTTAAGATCAGAGCAAAGCCAGCCATAGTAAATGGCCTCTGAAGTTGAAGGTTTCAAAAAAGTCTCCAAATCCCTTAAGGGGCACCATGGACCCACCATGAAACTTTTTTCTCGCAAAAACCATCAAAATTGATACCAATCGCTTTGGTTTGATGTGCTTTGAGGTCCCATGTAAATTAAAACAAGATTTGACGACTTTGTGTTTTGGTCAAAATTTCAACCATGGCCACTAGGAGAGGTGCGTTTTTGGAAGAAAAAACCTCTAACTTTAAACGGCCATAACTTTTGAACCAGAAGAGCTAGAGACTTAATTTTTTCACCGTTGGAAAGGAAATTAAAAGTTGCACAATGGAAATTTTCTTGGATTTAAGATCAGAGCAAAGCCAGCCATAGTAAATGGCCTCTGAAGTTGAAGGTTTCAAAAAAGTCTCCAAATCCCTTAAGGGGCACCATGGACCCACCATGAAACTTTTTTCTCGCAAAAACCATCAAAATTGATACCAATCGCTTTGGTTTGATGTGCTTTGAGGTCCCATGTAAATTAAAACAAGATTTGACGACTTTGTGTTTTGGTCAAAATTTCAACCATGGCCACTAGGAGAGGTGCGTTTTTGGAAGAAAAAACCTCTAACTTTAAACGGCCATAACTTTTGAACCAGAAGAGCTAGAGACTTAATTTTTTCACCGTTGGAAAGGAAATTAAAAGTTGCACAATGAAAATTTTCTTGGATTTAAGATCAGAGCAAAGCCAGCCATAGTAAATGGCCTCTGAAGTTGAAGGTTTCAAAAAAGTCTCCAAATCCCTTAGGGGCACCATGGACCCACCATGAAACTTTTTTCTCGCAAAAACCATCAAAATTGATACCAATCGCTTTGGTTTGATGTGCTTTGAGGTCCCATGTAAATTAAAACAAGATTTGACGACTTTGTGTTTTGGTCAAAATTTCAACCATGGCCACTAGGAGAGGTGCGTTTTTGGAAGAAAAAACCTCTAACTTTAAACGGCCATAACTTTTGAACCAGAAGAGCTAGAGACTTAATTTTTTCACCGTTGGAAAGGAAATTAAAAGTTGCACAATGAAATTTTCTTGGATTTAAGATCAGAGCAAAGCCAGCCATAGTAAATGGCCTCTGAAGTTGAAGGTTTCAAAAAAGTCTCCAAATCCCTTAAGGGGCACCATGGACCCACCATGAAACTTTTTTCTCGCAAAAACCATCAAAATTGATACCAATCGCTTTGGTTTGATGTGCTTTGAGGTCCCATGTAAATTAAAACAAGATTTGACGACTTTGTGTTTTGGTCAAAATTTCAACCATGGCCACTAGGAGAGGTGCGTTTTTGGAAGAAAAAACCTCTAACTTTAAACGGCCATAACTTTTGAACCAGAAGAGCTAGAGACTTAATTTTTTCACCGTTGGAAAGGAAATTAAAAGTTGCACAATGGAAATTTTCTTGGATTTAAGATCAGAGCAAAGCCAGCCATAGTAAATGGCCTCTGAAGTTGAAGGTTTCAAAAAAGTCTCCAAATCCCTTAGGGGCACCATGGACCCACCATGAAACTTTTTTCTCGCAAAAACCATCAAAATTGATACCAATCGCTTTGGTTTGATGTGCTTTGAGGTCCCATGTAAATTAAAACAAGATTTGACGACTTTGTGTTTTGGTCAAAATTTCAACCATGGCCACTAGGAGAGGTGCGTTTTTGGAAGAAAAAACCTCTAACTTTAAACGGCCATAACTTTTGAACCAGAAGAGCTAGAGACTTAATTTTTTCACCGTTGGAAAGGAAATTAAAAGTTGCACAATGGAAATTTTCTTGGATTTAAGATCAGAGCAAAGCCAGCCATAGTAAATGGCCTCTGAAGTTGAAGGTTTCAAAAAAGTCTCCAAATCCCTTAGGGGCACCATGGACCCACCATGAAACTTTTTTCTCGCAAAAACCATCAAAATTGATACCAATCGCTTTGGTTTGATGTGCTTTGAGGTCCCATGTAAATTAAAACAAGATTTGACGACTTTGTGTTTTGGTCAAAATTTCAACCATGGCCACTAGGAGAGGTGCGTTTTTGGAAGAAAAAACCTCTAACTTTAAACGGCCATAACTTTTGAACCAGAAGAGCTAGAGACTTAATTTTTTCACCGTTGGAAAGGAAATTAAAAGTTGCACAATGGAAATTTTCTTGGATTTAAGATCAGAGCAAAGCCAGCCATAGTAAATGGCCTCTGAAGTTGAAGGTTTCAAAAAAGTCTCCAAATCCCTTAGGGGCACCATGGACCCACCATGAAACTTTTTTCTCGCAAAAACCATCAAAATTGATACCAATCGCTTTGGTTTGATGTGCTTTGAGGTCCCATGTAAATTAAAACAAGATTTGACGACTTTGTGTTTTGGTCAAAATTTCAACCATGGCCACTAGGAGAGGTGCGTTTTTGGAAGAAAAAACCTCTAACTTTAAACGGCCATAACTTTTGAACCAGAAGAGCTAGAGACTTAATTTTTTCACCGTTGGAAAGGAAATTAAAAGTTGCACAATGAAATTTTCTTGGATTTAAGATCAGAGCAAAGCCAGCCATAGTAAATGGCCTCTGAAGTTGAAGGTTTCAAAAAAGTCTCCAAATCCCTTAGGGGCACCATGGACCCACCATGAAACTTTTTTCTCGCAAAAACCATCAAAATTGATACCAATCGCTTTGGTTTGATGTGCTTTGAGGTCCCATGTAAATTAAAACAAGATTTGACGACTTTGTGTTTTGGTCAAAATTTCAACCATGGCCACTAGGAGAGGTGCGTTTTTGGAAGAAAAAACCTCTAACTTTAAACGGCCATAACTTTTGAACCAGAAGAGCTAGAGACTTAATTTTTTCACCGTTGGAAAGGAAATTAAAAGTTGCACAATGAAATTTTCTTGGATTTAAGATCAGAGCAAAGCCAGCCATAGTAAATGGCCTCTGAAGTTGAAGGTTTCAAAAAAGTCTCCAAATCCCTTAAGGGGCACCATGGACCCACCATGAAACTTTTTTCTCGCAAAAACCATCAAAATTGATACCAATCGCTTTGGTTTGATGTGCTTTGAGGTCCCATGTAAATTAAAACAAGATTTGACGACTTTGTGTTTTGGTCAAAATTTCAACCATGGCCACTAGGAGAGGTGCGTTTTTGGAAGAAAAAACCTCTAACTTTAAACGGCCATAACTTTTGAACCAGAAGAGCTAGAGACTTAATTTTTTCACCGTTGGAAAGGAAATTAAAAGTTGCACAATGAAAATTTTCTTGGATTTAAGATCAGAGCAAAGCCAGCCATAGTAAATGGCCTCTGAAGTTGAAGGTTTCAAAAAAGTCTCCAAATCCCTTAGGGGCACCATGGACCCACCATGAAACTTTTTTCTCGCAAAAACCATCAAAATTGATACCAATCGCTTTGGTTTGATGTGCTTTGAGGTCCCATGTAAATTAAAACAAGATTTGACGACTTTGTGTTTTGGTCAAAATTTCAACCATGGCCACTAGGAGAGGTGCGTTTTTGGAAGAAAAAACCTCTAACTTTAAACGGCCATAACTTTTGAACCAGAAGAGCTAGAGACTTAATTTTTTCACCGTTGGAAAGGAAATTAAAAGTTGCACAATGGAAATTTTCTTGGATTTAAGATCAGAGCAAAGCCAGCCATAGTAAATGGCCTCTGAAGTTGAAGGTTTCAAAAAAGTCTCCAAATCCCTTAGGGGCACCATGGACCCACCATGAAACTTTTTTCTCGCAAAAACCATCAAAATTGATACCAATCGCTTTGGTTTGATGTGCTTTGAGGTCCCATGTAAATTAAAACAAGATTTGACGACTTTGTGTTTTGGTCAAAATTTCAACCATGGCCACTAGGAGAGGTGCGTTTTTGGAAGAAAAAACCTCTAACTTTAAACGGCCATAACTTTTGAACCAGAAGAGCTAGAGACTTAATTTTTTCACCGTTGGAAAGGAAATTAAAAGTTGCACAATGAAATTTTCTTGGATTTAAGATCAGAGCAAAGCCAGCCATAGTAAATGGCCTCTGAAGTTGAAGGTTTCAAAAAAGTCTCCAAATCCCTTAAGGGGCACCATGGACCCACCATGAAACTTTTTTCTCGCAAAAACCATCAAAATTGATACCAATCGCTTTGGTTTGATGTGCTTTGAGGTCCCATGTAAATTAAAACAAGATTTGACGACTTTGTGTTTTGGTCAAAATTTCAACCATGGCCACTAGGAGAGGTGCGTTTTTGGAAGAAAAAACCTCTAACTTTAAACGGCCATAACTTTTGAACCAGAAGAGCTAGAGACTTAATTTTTTCACCGTTGGAAAGGAAATTAAAAGTTGCACAATGAAAATTTTCTTGGATTTAAGATCAGAGCAAAGCCAGCCATAGTAAATGGCCTCTGAAGTTGAAGGTTTCAAAAAAGTCTCCAAATCCCTTAGGGGCACCATGGACCCACCATGAAACTTTTTTCTCGCAAAAACCATCAAAATTGATACCAATCGCTTTGGTTTGATGTGCTTTGAGGTCCCATGTAAATTAAAACAAGATTTGACGACTTTGTGTTTTGGTCAAAATTTCAACCATGGCCACTAGGAGAGGTGCGTTTTTGGAAGAAAAAACCTCTAACTTTAAACGGCCATAACTTTTGAACCAGAAGAGCTAGAGACTTAATTTTTTCACCGTTGGAAAGGAAATTAAAAGTTGCACAATGGAAATTTTCTTGGATTTAAGATCAGAGCAAAGCCAGCCATAGTAAATGGCCTCTGAAGTTGAAGGTTTCAAAAAAGTCTCCAAATCCCTTAGGGGCACCATGGACCCACCATGAAACTTTTTTCTCGCAAAAACCATCAAAATTGATACCAATCGCTTTGGTTTGATGTGCTTTGAGGTCCCATGTAAATTAAAACAAGATTTGACGACTTTGTGTTTTGGTCAAAATTTCAACCATGGCCACTAGGAGAGGTGCGTTTTTGGAAGAAAAAACCTCTAACTTTAAACGGCCATAACTTTTGAACCAGAAGAGCTAGAGACTTAATTTTTTCACCGTTGGAAAGGAAATTAAAAGTTGCACAATGGAAATTTTCTTGGATTTAAGATCAGAGCAAAGCCAGCCATAGTAAATGGCCTCTGAAGTTGAAGGTTTCAAAAAAGTCTCCAAATCCCTTAGGGGCACCATGGACCCACCATGAAACTTTTTTCTCGCAAAAACCATCAAAATTGATACCAATCGCTTTGGTTTGATGTGCTTTGAGGTCCCATGTAAATTAAAACAAGATTTGACGACTTTGTGTTTTGGTCAAAATTTCAACCATGGCCACTAGGAGAGGTGCGTTTTTGGAAGAAAAAACCTCTAACTTTAAACGGCCATAACTTTTGAACCAGAAGAGCTAGAGACTTAATTTTTTCACCGTTGGAAAGGAAATTAAAAGTTGCACAATGGAAATTTTCTTGGATTTAAGATCAGAGCAAAGCCAGCCATAGTAAATGGCCTCTGAAGTTGAAGGTTTCAAAAAAGTCTCCAAATCCCTTAGGGGCACCATGGACCCACCATGAAACTTTTTTCTCGCAAAAACCATCAAAATTGATACCAATCGCTTTGGTTTGATGTGCTTTGAGGTCCCATGTAAATTAAAACAAGATTTGACGACTTTGTGTTTTGGTCAAAATTTCAACCATGGCCACTAGGAGAGGTGCGTTTTTGGAAGAAAAAACCTCTAACTTTAAACGGCCATAACTTTTGAACCAGAAGAGCTAGAGACTTAATTTTTTCACCGTTGGAAAGGAAATTAAAAGTTGCACAATGGAAATTTTCTTGGATTTAAGATCAGAGCAAAGCCAGCCATAGTAAATGGCCTCTGAAGTTGAAGGTTTCAAAAAAGTCTCCAAATCCCTTAGGGGCACCATGGACCCACCATGAAACTTTTTTCTCGCAAAAACCATCAAAATTGATACCAATCGCTTTGGTTTGATGTGCTTTGAGGTCCCATGTAAATTAAAACAAGATTTGACGACTTTGTGTTTTGGTCAAAATTTCAACCATGGCCACTAGGAGAGGTGCGTTTTTGGAAGAAAAAACCTCTAACTTTAAACGGCCATAACTTTTGAACCAGAAGAGCTAGAGACTTAATTTTTTCACCGTTGGAAAGGAAATTAAAAGTTGCACAATGAAAATTTTCTTGGATTTAAGATCAGAGCAAAGCCAGCCATAGTAAATGGCCTCTGAAGTTGAAGGTTTCAAAAAAGTCTCCAAATCCCTTAAGGGGCACCATGGACCCACCATGAAACTTTTTTCTCGCAAAAACCATCAAAATTGATACCAATCGCTTTGGTTTGATGTGCTTTGAGGTCCCATGTAAATTAAAACAAGATTTGACGACTTTGTGTTTTGGTCAAAATTTCAACCATGGCCACTAGGAGAGGTGCGTTTTTGGAAGAAAAAACCTCTAACTTTAAACGGCCATAACTTTTGAACCAGAAGAGCTAGAGACTTAATTTTTTCACCGTTGGAAAGGAAATTAAAAGTTGCACAATGAAAATTTTCTTGGATTTAAGATCAGAGCAAAGCCAGCCATAGTAAATGGCCTCTGAAGTTGAAGGTTTCAAAAAAGTCTCCAAATCCCTTAGGGGCACCATGGACCCACCATGAAACTTTTTTCTCGCAAAAACCATCAAAATTGATACCAATCGCTTTGGTTTGATGTGCTTTGAGGTCCCATGTAAATTAAAACAAGATTTGACGACTTTGTGTTTTGGTCAAAATTTCAACCATGGCCACTAGGAGAGGTGCGTTTTTGGAAGAAAAAACCTCTAACTTTAAACGGCCATAACTTTTGAACCAGAAGAGCTAGAGACTTAATTTTTTCACCGTTGGAAAGGAAATTAAAAGTTGCACAATGGAAATTTTCTTGGATTTAAGATCAGAGCAAAGCCAGCCATAGTAAATGGCCTCTGAAGTTGAAGGTTTCAAAAAAGTCTCCAAATCCTTAGGGGCACCATGGACCCACCATGAAACTTTTTTCTCGCAAAAACCATCAAAATTGATACCAATCGCTTTGGTTTGATGTGCTTTGAGGTCCCATGTAAATTAAAACAAGATTTGACGACTTTGTGTTTTGGTCAAAATTTCAACCATGGCCACTAGGAGAGGTGCGTTTTTGGAAGAAAAAACCTCTAACTTTAAACGGCCATAACTTTTGAACCAGAAGAGCTAGAGACTTAATTTTTTCACCGTTGGAAAGGAAATTAAAAGTTGCACAATGGAAATTTTCTTGGATTTAAGATCAGAGCAAAGCCAGCCATAGTAAATGGCCTCTGAAGTTGAAGGTTTCAAAAAAGTCTCCAAATCCCTTAGGGGCACCATGGACCCACCATGAAACTTTTTTCTCGCAAAAACCATCAAAATTGATACCAATCGCTTTGGTTTGATGTGCTTTGAGGTCCCATGTAAATTAAAACAAGATTTGACGACTTTGTGTTTTGGTCAAAATTTCAACCATGGCCACTAGGAGAGGTGCGTTTTTGGAAGAAAAAACCTCTAACTTTAAACGGCCATAACTTTTGAACCAGAAGAGCTAGAGACTTAATTTTTTCACCGTTGGAAAGGAAATTAAAAGTTGCACAATGAAATTTTCTTGGATTTAAGATCAGAGCAAAGCCAGCCATAGTAAATGGCCTCTGAAGTTGAAGGTTTCAAAAAAGTCTCCAAATCCCTTAAGGGGCACCATGGACCCACCATGAAACTTTTTTCTCGCAAAAACCATCAAAATTGATACCAATCGCTTTGGTTTGATGTGCTTTGAGGTCCCATGTAAATTAAAACAAGATTTGACGACTTTGTGTTTTGGTCAAAATTTCAACCATGGCCACTAGGAGAGGTGCGTTTTTGGAAGAAAAAACCTCTAACTTTAAACGGCCATAACTTTTGAACCAGAAGAGCTAGAGACTTAATTTTTTCACCGTTGGAAAGGAAATTAAAAGTTGCACAATGAAATTTTCTTGGATTTAAGATCAGAGCAAAGCCAGCCATAGTAAATGGCCTCTGAAGTTGAAGGTTTCAAAAAAGTCTCCAAATCCCTTAGGGGCACCATGGACCCACCATGAAACTTTTTTCTCGCAAAAACCATCAAAATTGATACCAATCGCTTTGGTTTGATGTGCCTTGAGGTCCCATGTAAATTAAAACAAGATTTGACGACTTTGTGTTTTGGTCAAAATTTCAACCATGGCCACTAGGAGAGGTGCGTTTTTGGAAGAAAAAACCTCTAACTTTAAACGGCCATAACTTTTGAACCAGAAGAGCTAGAGACTTAATTTTTTCACCGTTGGAAAGGAAATTAAAAGTTGCACAATGAAATTTTCTTGGATTTAAGATCAGAGCAAAGCCAGCCATAGTAAATGGCCTCTGAAGTTGAAGGTTTCAAAAAAGTCTCCAAATCCCTTAGGGGCACCATGGACCCACCATGAAACTTTTTTCTCGCAAAAACCATCAAAATTGATACCAATCGCTTTGGTTTGATGTGCCTTGAGGTCCCATGTAAATTAAAACAAGATTTGACGACTTTGTGTTTTGGTCAAAATTTCAACCATGGCCACTAGGAGAGGTGCGTTTTTGGAAGAAAAAACCTCTAACTTTAAACGGCCATAACTTTTGAACCAGAAGAGCTAGAGACTTAATTTTTTCACCGTTGGAAAGGAAATTAAAAGTTGCACAATGAAATTTTCTTGGATTTAAGATCAGAGCAAAGCCAGCCATAGTAAATGGCCTCTGAAGTTGAAGGTTTCAAAAAAGTCTCCAAATCCCTTAGGGGCACCATGGACCCACCATGAAACTTTTTTCTCGCAAAAACCATCAAAATTGATACCAATCGCTTTGGTTTGATGTGCCTTGAGGTCCCATGTAAATTAAAACAAGATTTGACGACTTTGTGTTTTGGTCAAAATTTCAACCATGGCCACTAGGAGAGGTGCGTTTTTGGAAGAAAAAACCTCTAACTTTAAACGGCCATAACTTTTGAACCAGAAGAGCTAGAGACTTAATTTTTTCACCGTTGGAAAGGAAATTAAAAGTTGCACAATGGAAATTTTCTTGGATTTAAGATCAGAGCAAAGCCAGCCATAGTAAATGGCCTCTGAAGTTGAAGGTTTCAAAAAAGTCTCCAAATCCCTTAGGGGCACCATGGACCCACCATGAAACTTTTTTCTCGCAAAAACCATCAAAATTGATACCAATCGCTTTGGTTTGATGTGCTTTGAGGTCCCATGTAAATTAAAACAAGATTTGACGACTTTGTGTTTTGGTCAAAATTTCAACCATGGCCACTAGGAGAGGTGCGTTTTTGGAAGAAAAAACCTCTAACTTTAAACGGCCATAACTTTTGAACCAGAAGAGCTAGAGACTTAATTTTTTCACCGTTGGAAAGGAAATTAAAAGTTGCACAATGAAAATTTTCTTGGATTTAAGATCAGAGCAAAGCCAGCCATAGTAAATGGCCTCTGAAGTTGAAGGTTTCAAAAAAGTCTCCAAATCTCTTAAGGGGCACCATGGACCCACCATGAAACTTTTTTCTCGCAAAAACCATCAAAATTGATACCAATCGCTTTGGTTTGATGTGCCTTGAGGTCCCATGTAAATAAAACAAGATTTGACGACTTTGTGTTTTGGTCAAAATTTCAACCATGGCCACTAGGAGAGGTGCGTTTTTGGAAGAAAAAACCTCTAACTTTAAACGGCCATAACTTTTGAACCAGAAGAGCTAGAGACTTAATTTTTTCACCGTTGGAAAGGAAATTAAAAGTTGCACAATGAAATTTTCTTGGATTTAAGATCAGAGCAAAGCCAGCCATAGTAAATGGCCTCTGAAGTTGAAGGTTTCAAAAAAGTCTCCAAATCTCTTAGGGGCACCATGGACCCACCATGAAACTTTTTTCTCGCAAAAACCATCAAAATTGATACCAATCGCTTTGGTTTGATGTGCTTTGAGGTCCCATGTAAATTAAAACAAGATTTGACGACTTTGTGTTTTGGTCAAAATTTCAACCATGGCCACTAGGAGAGGTGCGTTTTTGGAAGAAAAAACCTCTAACTTTAAACGGCCATAACTTTTGAACCAGAAGAGCTAGAGACTTAATTTTTTCACCGTTGGAAAGGAAATTAAAAGTTGCACAATGGAAATTTTCTTGGATTTAAGATCAGAGCAAAGCCAGCCATAGTAAATGGCCTCTGAAGTTGAAGGTTTCAAAAAAGTCTCCAAATCTCATAGGGGCACCATGGACCCACCATGAAACTTTTTTCTCGCAAAAACCATCAAAATTGATACCAATCGCTTTGGTTTGATGTGCTTGAGGTCCCATGTAAATTAAAACAAGATTTGACGACTTTGTGTTTTGGTCAAAATTTCAACCATGGCCACTAGGAGAGGTGCGTTTTTGGAAGAAAAAACCTCTAACTTTAAACGGCCATAACTTTTGAACCAGAAGAGCTAGAGACTTAATTTTTTCACCGTTGGAAAGGAAATTAAAAGTTGCACAATGGAAATTTTCTTGGATTTAAGATCAGAGCAAAGCCAGCCATAGTAAATGGCCTCTGAAGTTGAAGGTTTCAAAAAAGTCTCCAAATCCCTTAGGGGCACCATGGACCCACCATGAAACTTTTTTCTCGCAAAAACCATCAAAATTGATACCAATCGCTTTGGTTTGATGTGCCTTGAGGTCCCATGTAAATAAAAACAAGATTTGACGACTTTGTGTTTTGGTCAAAATTTCAACCATGGCCACTAGGAGAGGTGCGTTTTTGGAAGAAAAAACCTCTAACTTTAAACGGCCATAACTTTTGAACCAGAAGAGCTAGAGACTTAATTTTTTCACCGTTGGAAAGGAAATTAAAAGTTGCACAATGAAATTTTCTTGGATTTAAGATCAGAGCAAAGCCAGCCATAGTAAATGGCCTCTGAAGTTGAAGGTTTCAAAAAAGTCTCCAAATCTCTTAGGGGCACGATGGACCCACCATGAAACTTTTTTCTCGCAAAAACCATCAAAATTGATACCAATCGCTTTGGTTTGATGTGCCTTGAGGTCCCATGTAAATTAAAACAAGATTTGACGACTTTGTGTTTTGGTCAAAATTTCAACCATGGCCACTAGGAGAGGTGCGTTTTTGGAAGAAAAAACCTCTAACTTTAAACGGCCATAACTTTTGAACCAGAAGAGCTAGAGACTTAATTTTTTCACCGTTGGAAAGGAAATTAAAAGTTGCACAATGAAATTTTCTTGGATTTAAGATCAGAGCAAAGCCAGCCATAGTAAATGGCCTCTGAAGTTGAAGGTTTCAAAAAAGTCTCCAAATCTCATAGGGGCACGATGGACCCACCATGAAACTTTTTTCTCGCAAAAACCATCAAAATTGATACCAATCGCTTTGGTTTGATGTGCCTTGAGGTCCCATGTAAATAAAAACAAGATTTGACGACTTTGTGTTTTGGTCAAAATTTCAACCATGGCCACTAGGAGAGGTGCGTTTTTGGAAGAAAAAACCTCTAACTTTAAACGGCCATAACTTTTGAACCAGAAGAGCTAGAGACTTAATTTTTTCACCGTTGGAAAGGAAATTAAAAGTTGCACAATGGAAATTTTCTTGGATTTAAGATCAGAGCAAAGCCAGCCATAGTAAATGGCCTCTGAAGTTGAAGGTTTCAAAAAAGTCTCCAAATCTCATAGGGGCACGATGGACCCACCATGAAACTTTTTTCTCGCAAAAACCATCAAAATTGATACCAATCGCTTTGGTTTGATGTGCCTTGAGGTCCCATGTAAATTAAAACAAGATTTGACGACTTTGTGTTTTGGTCAAAATTTCAACCATGGCCACTAGGAGAGGTGCGTTTTTGGAAGAAAAAACCTCTAACTTTAAACGGCCATAACTTTTGAACCAGAAGAGCTAGAGACTTAATTTTTTCACCGTTGGAAAGGAAATTAAAAGTTGCACAATGAAAATTTTCTTGGATTTAAGATCAGAGCAAAGCCAGCCATAGTAAATGGCCTCTGAAGTTGAAGGTTTCAAAAAAGTCTCCAAATCTCATAGGGGCACGATGGACCCACCATGAAACTTTTTTCTCGCAAAAACCATCAAAATTGATACCAATCGCTTTGGTTTGATGTGCCTTGAGGTCCCATGTAAATTAAAACAAGATTTGACGACTTTGTGTTTTGGTCAAAATTTCAACCATGGCCACTAGGAGAGGTGCGTTTTTGGAAGAAAAAACCTCTAACTTTAAACGGCCATAACTTTTGAACCAGAAGAGCTAGAGACTTAATTTTTTCACCGTTGGAAAGGAAATTAAAAGTTGCACAATGAAATTTTCTTGGATTTAAGATCAGAGCAAAGCCAGCCATAGTAAATGGCCTCTGAAGTTGAAGGTTTCAAAAAAGTCTCCAAATCCATAGGGGCACGATGGACCCACCATGAAACTTTTTTCTCGCAAAAACCATCAAAATTGATACCAATCGCTTTGGTTTGATGTGCCTTGAGGTCCCATGTAAATTAAAACAAGATTTGACGACTTTGTGTTTTGGTCAAAATTTCAACCATGGCCACTAGGAGAGGTGCGTTTTTGGAAGAAAAAACCTCTAACTTTAAACGGCCATAACTTTTGAACCAGAAGAGCTAGAGACATAATTTTTTCACCGTTGGAAAGGAAATTAAAAGTTGCACAATGGAAATTTTCTTGGATTTAAGATCAGAGCAAAGCCAGCCATAGTAAATGGCCTCTGAAGTTGAAGGTTTCAAAAAAGTCTCCAAATCTCATAGGGGCACGATGGACCCACCATGAAACTTTTTTCTCGCAAAAACCATCAAAATTGATACCAATCGCTTTGGTTTGATGTGCCTTGAGGTCCCATGTAAATAAAAACAAGATTTGACGACTTTGTGTTTTGGTCAAAATTTCAACCATGGCCACTAGGAGAGGTGCGTTTTTGGAAGAAAAAACCTCTAACTTTAAACGGCCATAACTTTTGAACCAGAAGAGCTAGAGACATAATTTTTTCACCGTTGGAAAGGAAATTAAAAGTTGCACAATGGAAATTTTCTTGGATTTAAGATCAGAGCAAAGCCAGCCATAGTAAATGGCCTCTGAAGTTGAAGGTTTCAAAAAAGTCTCCAAATCTCATAGGGGCACGATGGACCCACCATGAAACTTTTTTCTCGCAAAAACCATCAAAATTGATACCAATCGCTTTGGTTTGATGTGCCTTGAGGTCCCATGTAAATAAAACAAGATTTGACGACTTTGTGTTTTGGTCAAAATTTCAACCATGGCCACTAGGAGAGGTGCGTTTTTGGAAGAAAAAACCTCTAACTTTAAACGGCCATAACTTTTGAACCAGAAGAGCTAGAGACATAATTTTTTCACCGTTGGAAAGGAAATTAAAAGTTGCACAATGGAAATTTTCTTGGATTTAAGATCAGAGCAAAGCCAGCCATAGTAAATGGCCTCTGAAGTTGAAGGTTTCAAAAAAGTCTCCAAATCTCATAGGGGCACGATGGACCCACCATGAAACTTTTTTCTCGCAAAAACCATCAAAATTGATACCAATCGCTTTGGTTTGATGTGCCTTGAGGTCCCATGTAAATAAAAACAAGATTTGACGACTTTGTGTTTTGGTCAAAATTTCAACCATGGCCACTAGGAGAGGTGCGTTTTTGGAAGAAAAAACCTCTAACTTTAAACGGCCATAACTTTTGAACCAGAAGAGCTAGAGACATAATTTTTTCACCGTTGGAAAGGAAATTAAAAGTTGCACAATGGAAATTTTCTTGGATTTAAGATCAGAGCAAAGCCAGCCATAGTAAATGGCCTCTGAAGTTGAAGGTTTCAAAAAAGTCTCCAAATCTCATAGGGGCACGATGGACCCACCATGAAACTTTTTTCTCGCAAAAACCATCAAAATTGATACCAATCGCTTTGGTTTGATGTGCTTGAGGTCCCATGTAAATAAAAACAAGATTTGACGACTTTGTGTTTTGGTCAAAATTTCAACCATGGCCACTAGGAGAGGTGCGTTTTTGGAAGAAAAAACCTCTAACTTTAAACGGCCATAACTTTTGAACCAGAAGAGCTAGAGACATAATTTTTTCACCGTTGGAAAGGAAATTAAAAGTTGCACAATGGAAATTTTCTTGGATTTAAGATCAGAGCAAAGCCAGCCATAGTAAATGGCCTCTGAAGTTGAAGGTTTCAAAAAAGTCTCCAAATCTCATAGGGGCACGATGGACCCACCATGAAACTTTTTTCTCGCAAAAACCATCAAAATTGATACCAATCGCTTTGGTTTGATGTGCTTGAGGTCCCATGTAAATTAAAACAAGATTTGACGACTTTGTGTTTTGGTCAAAATTTCAACCATGGCCACTAGGAGAGGTGCGTTTTTGGAAGAAAAAACCTCTAACTTTAAACGGCCATAACTTTTGAACCAGAAGAGCTAGAGACATAATTTTTTCACCGTTGGAAAGGAAATTAAAAGTTGCACAATGGAAATTTTCTTGGATTTAAGATCAGAGCAAAGCCAGCCATAGTAAATGGCCTCTGAAGTTGAAGGTTTCAAAAAAGTCTCCAAATCTCATAGGGGCACGATGGACCCACCATGAAACTTTTTTCTCGCAAAAACCATCAAAATTGATACCAATCGCTTTGGTTTGATGTGCCTTGAGGTCCCATGTAAATTAAAACAAGATTTGACGACTTTGTGTTTTGGTCAAAATTTCAACCATGGCCACTAGGAGAGGTGCGTTTTTGGAAGAAAAAACCTCTAACTTTAAACGGCCATAACTTTTGAACCAGAAGAGCTAGAGACTTAATTTTTTCACCGTTGGAAAGGAAATTAAAAGTTGCACAATGAAAATTTTCTTGGATTTAAGATCAGAGCAAAGCCAGCCATAGTAAATGGCCTCTGAAGTTGAAGGTTTCAAAAAAGTCTCCAAATCTCATAGGGGCACGATGGACCCACCATGAAACTTTTTTCTCGCAAAAACCATCAAAATTGATACCAATCGCTTTGGTTTGATGTGCCTTGAGGTCCCATGTAAATAAAACAAGATTTGACGACTTTGTGTTTTGGTCAAAATTTCAACCATGGCCACTAGGAGAGGTGCGTTTTTGGAAGAAAAAACCTCTAACTTTAAACGGCCATAACTTTTGAACCAGAAGAGCTAGAGACATAATTTTTTCACCGTTGGAAAGGAAATTAAAAGTTGCACAATGGAAATTTTCTTGGATTTAAGATCAGAGCAAAGCCAGCCATAGTAAATGGCCTCTGAAGTTGAAGGTTTCAAAAAAGTCTCCAAATCTCATAGGGGCACGATGGACCCACCATGAAACTTTTTTCTCGCAAAAACCATCAAAATTGATACCAATCGCTTTGGTTTGATGTGCCTTGAGGTCCCATGTAAATAAAAACAAGATTTGACGACTTTGTGTTTTGGTCAAAATTTCAACCATGGCCACTAGGAGAGGTGCGTTTTTGGAAGAAAAAACCTCTAACTTTAAACGGCCATAACTTTTGAACCAGAAGAGCTAGAGACATAATTTTTTCACCGTTGGAAAGGAAATTAAAAGTTGCACAATGAAATTTTCTTGGATTTAAGATCAGAGCAAAGCCAGCCATAGTAAATGGCCTCTGAAGTTGAAGGTTTCAAAAAAGTCTCCAAATCTCATAGGGGCACGATGGACCCACCATGAAACTTTTTTCTCGCAAAAACCATCAAAATTGATACCAATCGCTTTGGTTTGATGTGCCTTGAGGTCCCATGTAAATAAAAACAAGATTTGACGACTTTGTGTTTTGGTCAAAATTTCAACCATGGCCACTAGGAGAGGTGCGTTTTTGGAAGAAAAAACCTCTAACTTTAAACGGCCATAACTTTTGAACCAGAAGAGCTAGAGACATAATTTTTTCACCGTTGGAAAGGAAATTAAAAGTTGCACAATGGAAATTTTCTTGGATTTAAGATCAGAGCAAAGCCAGCCATAGTAAATGGCCTCTGAAGTTGAAGGTTTCAAAAAAGTCTCCAAATCTCATAGGGGCACGATGGACCCACCATGAAACTTTTTTCTCGCAAAAACCATCAAAATTGATACCAATCGCTTTGGTTTGATGTGCCTTGAGGTCCCATGTAAATAAAAACAAGATTTGACGACTTTGTGTTTTGGTCAAAATTTCAACCATGGCCACTAGGAGAGGTGCGTTTTTGGAAGAAAAAACCTCTAACTTTAAACGGCCATAACTTTTGAACCAGAAGAGCTAGAGACATAATTTTTTCACCGTTGGAAAGGAAATTAAAAGTTGCACAATGGAAATTTTCTTGGATTTAAGATCAGAGCAAAGCCAGCCATAGTAAATGGCCTCTGAAGTTGAAGGTTTCAAAAAAGTCTCCAAATCTCATAGGGGCACGATGGACCCACCATGAAACTTTTTTCTCGCAAAAACCATCAAAATTGATACCAATCGCTTTGGTTTGATGTGCCTTGAGGTCCCATGTAAATAAAAACAAGATTTGACGACTTTGTGTTTTGGTCAAAATTTCAACCATGGCCACTAGGAGAGGTGCGTTTTTGGAAGAAAAAACCTCTAACTTTAAACGGCCATAACTTTTGAACCAGAAGAGCTAGAGACATAATTTTTTCACCGTTGGAAAGGAAATTAAAAGTTGCACAATGGAAATTTTCTTGGATTTAAGATCAGAGCAAAGCCAGCCATAGTAAATGGCCTCTGAAGTTGAAGGTTTCAAAAAAGTCTCCAAATCTCATAGGGGCACGATGGACCCACCATGAAACTTTTTTCTCGCAAAAACCATCAAAATTGATACCAATCGCTTTGGTTTGATGTGCCTTGAGGTCCCATGTAAATAAAAACAAGATTTGACGACTTTGTGTTTTGGTCAAAATTTCAACCATGGCCACTAGGAGAGGTGCGTTTTTGGAAGAAAAAACCTCTAACTTTAAACGGCCATAACTTTTGAACCAGAAGAGCTAGAGACATAATTTTTTCACCGTTGGAAAGGAAATTAAAAGTTGCACAATGGAAATTTTCTTGGATTTAAGATCAGAGCAAAGCCAGCCATAGTAAATGGCCTCTGAAGTTGAAGGTTTCAAAAAAGTCTCCAAATCTCATAGGGGCACGATGGACCCACCATGAAACTTTTTTCTCGCAAAAACCATCAAAATTGATACCAATCGCTTTGGTTTGATGTGCCTTGAGGTCCCATGTAAATTAAAACAAGATTTGACGACTTTGTGTTTTGGTCAAAATTTCAACCATGGCCACTAGGAGAGGTGCGTTTTTGGAAGAAAAAACCTCTAACTTTAAACGGCCATAACTTTTGAACCAGAAGAGCTAGAGACATAATTTTTTCACCGTTGGAAAGGAAATTAAAAGTTGCACAATGGAAATTTTCTTGGATTTAAGATCAGAGCAAAGCCAGCCATAGTAAATGGCCTCTGAAGTTGAAGGTTTCAAAAAAGTCTCCAAATCTCATAGGGGCACGATGGACCCACCATGAAACTTTTTTCTCGCAAAAACCATCAAAATTGATACCAATCGCTTTGGTTTGATGTGCCTTGAGGTCCCATGTAAATTAAAACAAGATTTGACGACTTTGTGTTTTGGTCAAAATTTCAACCATGGCCACTAGGAGAGGTGCGTTTTTGGAAGAAAAAACCTCTAACTTTAAACGGCCATAACTTTTGAACCAGAAGAGCTAGAGACATAATTTTTTCACCGTTGGAAAGGAAATTAAAAGTTGCACAATGGAAATTTTCTTGGATTTAAGATCAGAGCAAAGCCAGCCATAGTAAATGGCCTCTGAAGTTGAAGGTTTCAAAAAAGTCTCCAAATCTCATAGGGGCACGATGGACCCACCATGAAACTTTTTTCTCGCAAAAACCATCAAAATTGATACCAATCGCTTTGGTTTGATGTGCCTTGAGGTCCCATGTAAATAAAAACAAGATTTGACGACTTTGTGTTTTGGTCAAAATTTCAACCATGGCCACTAGGAGAGGTGCGTTTTTGGAAGAAAAAACCTCTAACTTTAAACGGCCATAACTTTTGAACCAGAAGAGCTAGAGACATAATTTTTTCACCGTTGGAAAGGAAATTAAAAGTTGCACAATGGAAATTTTCTTGGATTTAAGATCAGAGCAAAGCCAGCCATAGTAAATGGCCTCTGAAGTTGAAGGTTTCAAAAAAGTCTCCAAATCTCATAGGGGCACGATGGACCCACCATGAAACTTTTTTCTCGCAAAAACCATCAAAATTGATACCAATCGCTTTGGTTTGATGTGCCTTGAGGTCCCATGTAAATAAAAACAAGATTTGACGACTTTGTGTTTTGGTCAAAATTTCAACCATGGCCACTAGGAGAGGTGCGTTTTTGGAAGAAAAAACCTCTAACTTTAAACGGCCATAACTTTTGAACCAGAAGAGCTAGAGACATAATTTTTTCACCGTTGGAAAGGAAATTAAAAGTTGCACAATGGAAATTTTCTTGGATTTAAGATCAGAGCAAAGCCAGCCATAGTAAATGGCCTCTGAAGTTGAAGGTTTCAAAAAAGTCTCCAAATCTCATAGGGGCACGATGGACCCACCATGAAACTTTTTTCTCGCAAAAACCATCAAAATTGATACCAATCGCTTTGGTTTGATGTGCCTTGAGGTCCCATGTAAATAAAAACAAGATTTGACGACTTTGTGTTTTGGTCAAAATTTCAACCATGGCCACTAGGAGAGGTGCGTTTTTGGAAGAAAAAACCTCTAACTTTAAACGGCCATAACTTTTGAACCAGAAGAGCTAGAGACATAATTTTTTCACCGTTGGAAAGGAAATTAAAAGTTGCACAATGGAAATTTTCTTGGATTTAAGATCAGAGCAAAGCCAGCCATAGTAAATGGCCTCTGAAGTTGAAGGTTTCAAAAAAGTCTCCAAATCTCATAGGGGCACGATGGACCCACCATGAAACTTTTTTCTCGCAAAAACCATCAAAATTGATACCAATCGCTTTGGTTTGATGTGCCTTGAGGTCCCATGTAAATAAAAACAAGATTTGACGACTTTGTGTTTTGGTCAAAATTTCAACCATGGCCACTAGGAGAGGTGCGTTTTTGGAAGAAAAAACCTCTAACTTTAAACGGCCATAACTTTTGAACCAGAAGAGCTAGAGACATAATTTTTTCACCGTTGGAAAGGAAATTAAAAGTTGCACAATGGAAATTTTCTTGGATTTAAGATCAGAGCAAAGCCAGCCATAGTAAATGGCCTCTGAAGTTGAAGGTTTCAAAAAAGTCTCCAAATCTCATAGGGGCACGATGGACCCACCATGAAACTTTTTTCTCGCAAAAACCATCAAAATTGATACCAATCGCTTTGGTTTGATGTGCCTTGAGGTCCCATGTAAATAAAAACAAGATTTGACGACTTTGTGTTTTGGTCAAAATTTCAACCATGGCCACTAGGAGAGGTGCGTTTTTGGAAGAAAAAACCTCTAACTTTAAACGGCCATAACTTTTGAACCAGAAGAGCTAGAGACATAATTTTTTCACCGTTGGAAAGGAAATTAAAAGTTGCACAATGGAAATTTTCTTGGATTTAAGATCAGAGCAAAGCCAGCCATAGTAAATGGCCTCTGAAGTTGAAGGTTTCAAAAAAGTCTCCAAATCTCATAGGGGCACGATGGACCCACCATGAAACTTTTTTCTCGCAAAAACCATCAAAATTGATACCAATCGCTTTGGTTTGATGTGCCTTGAGGTCCCATGTAAATAAAACAAGATTTGACGACTTTGTGTTTTGGTCAAAATTTCAACCATGGCCACTAGGAGAGGTGCGTTTTTGGAAGAAAAAACCTCTAACTTTAAACGGCCATAACTTTTGAACCAGAAGAGCTAGAGACATAATTTTTTCACCGTTGGAAAGGAAATTAAAAGTTGCACAATGGAAATTTTCTTGGATTTAAGATCAGAGCAAAGCCAGCCATAGTAAATGGCCTCTGAAGTTGAAGGTTTCAAAAAAGTCTCCAAATCATAGGGGCACGATGGACCCACCATGAAACTTTTTTCTCGCAAAAACCATCAAAATTGATACCAATCGCTTTGGTTTGATGTGCCTTGAGGTCCCATGTAAATAAAAACAAGATTTGACGACTTTGTGTTTTGGTCAAAATTTCAACCATGGCCACTAGGAGAGGTGCGTTTTTGGAAGAAAAAACCTCTAACTTTAAACGGCCATAACTTTTGAACCAGAAGAGCTAGAGACATAATTTTTCACCGTTGGAAAGGAAATTAAAAGTTGCACAATGAAAATTTTCTTGGATTTAAGATCAGAGCAAAGCCAGCCATAGTAAATGGCCTCTGAAGTTGAAGGTTTCAAAAAAGTCTCCAAATCTCATAGGGGCACGATGGACCCACCATGAAACTTTTTTCTCGCAAAAACCATCAAAATTGATACCAATCGCTTTGGTTTGATGTGCCTTGAGGTCCCATGTAAATAAAAACAAGATTTGACGACTTTGTGTTTTGGTCAAAATTTCAACCATGGCCACTAGGAGAGGTGCGTTTTTGGAAGAAAAAACCTCTAACTTTAAACGGCCATAACTTTTGAACCAGAAGAGCTAGAGACATAATTTTTTCACCGTTGGAAAGGAAATTAAAAGTTGCACAATGGAAATTTTCTTGGATTTAAGATCAGAGCAAAGCCAGCCATAGTAAATGGCCTCTGAAGTTGAAGGTTTCAAAAAAGTCTCCAAATCTCATAGGGGCACGATGGACCCACCATGAAACTTTTTTCTCGCAAAAACCATCAAAATTGATACCAATCGCTTTGGTTTGATGTGCCTTGAGGTCCCATGTAAATAAAAACAAGATTTGACGACTTTGTGTTTTGGTCAAAATTTCAACCATGGCCACTAGGAGAGGTGCGTTTTTGGAAGAAAAAACCTCTAACTTTAAACGGCCATAACTTTTGAACCAGAAGAGCTAGAGACATAATTTTTTCACCGTTGGAAAGGAAATTAAAAGTTGCACAATGGAAATTTTCTTGGATTTAAGATCAGAGCAAAGCCAGCCATAGTAAATGGCCTCTGAAGTTGAAGGTTTCAAAAAAGTCTCCAAATCTCATAGGGGCACGATGGACCCACCATGAAACTTTTTTCTCGCAAAAACCATCAAAATTGATACCAATCGCTTTGGTTTGATGTGCCTTGAGGTCCCATGTAAATAAAAACAAGATTTGACGACTTTGTGTTTTGGTCAAAATTTCAACCATGGCCACTAGGAGAGGTGCGTTTTTGGAAGAAAAAACCTCTAACTTTAAACGGCCATAACTTTTGAACCAGAAGAGCTAGAGACATAATTTTTTCACCGTTGGAAAGGAAATTAAAAGTTGCACAATGGAAATTTTCTTGGATTTAAGATCAGAGCAAAGCCAGCCATAGTAAATGGCCTCTGAAGTTGAAGGTTTCAAAAAAGTCTCCAAATCTCATAGGGGCACGATGGACCCACCATGAAACTTTTTTCTCGCAAAAACCATCAAAATTGATACCAATCGCTTTGGTTTGATGTGCCTTGAGGTCCCATGTAAATTAAAACAAGATTTGACGACTTTGTGTTTTGGTCAAAATTTCAACCATGGCCACTAGGAGAGGTGCGTTTTTGGAAGAAAAAACCTCTAACTTTAAACGGCCATAACTTTTGAACCAGAAGAGCTAGAGACATAATTTTTTCACCGTTGGAAAGGAAATTAAAAGTTGCACAATGGAAATTTTCTTGGATTTAAGATCAGAGCAAAGCCAGCCATAGTAAATGGCCTCTGAAGTTGAAGGTTTCAAAAAAGTCTCCAAATCTCATAGGGGCACGATGGACCCACCATGAAACTTTTTTCTCGCAAAAACCATCAAAATTGATACCAATCGCTTTGGTTTGATGTGCCTTGAGGTCCCATGTAAATAAAAACAAGATTTGACGACTTTGTGTTTTGGTCAAAATTTCAACCATGGCCACTAGGAGAGGTGCGTTTTTGGAAGAAAAAACCTCTAACTTTAAACGGCCATAACTTTTGAACCAGAAGAGCTAGAGACATAATTTTTTCACCGTTGGAAAGGAAATTAAAAGTTGCACAATGGAAATTTTCTTGGATTTAAGATCAGAGCAAAGCCAGCCATAGTAAATGGCCTCTGAAGTTGAAGGTTTCAAAAAAGTCTCCAAATCTCATAGGGGCACGATGGACCCACCATGAAACTTTTTTCTCGCAAAAACCATCAAAATTGATACCAATCGCTTTGGTTTGATGTGCCTTGAGGTCCCATGTAAATAAAAACAAGATTTGACGACTTTGTGTTTTGGTCAAAATTTCAACCATGGCCACTAGGAGAGGTGCGTTTTTGGAAGAAAAAACCTCTAACTTTAAACGGCCATAACTTTTGAACCAGAAGAGCTAGAGACATAATTTTTTCACCGTTGGAAAGGAAATTAAAAGTTGCACAATGAAATTTTCTTGGATTTAAGATCAGAGCAAAGCCAGCCATAGTAAATGGCCTCTGAAGTTGAAGGTTTCAAAAAAGTCTCCAAATCTCATAGGGGCACGATGGACCCACCATGAAACTTTTTTCTCGCAAAAACCATCAAAATTGATACCAATCGCTTTGGTTTGATGTGCCTTGAGGTCCCATGTAAATAAAACAAGATTTGACGACTTTGTGTTTTGGTCAAAATTTCAACCATGGCCACTAGGAGAGGTGCGTTTTTGGAAGAAAAAACCTCTAACTTTAAACGGCCATAACTTTTGAACCAGAAGAGCTAGAGACATAATTTTTTCACCGTTGGAAAGGAAATTAAAAGTTGCACAATGGAAATTTTCTTGGATTTAAGATCAGAGCAAAGCCAGCCATAGTAAATGGCCTCTGAAGTTGAAGGTTTCAAAAAAGTCTCCAAATCTCATAGGGGCACGATGGACCCACCATGAAACTTTTTTCTCGCAAAAACCATCAAAATTGATACCAATCGCTTTGGTTTGATGTGCCTTGAGGTCCCATGTAAATAAAAACAAGATTTGACGACTTTGTGTTTTGGTCAAAATTTCAACCATGGCCACTAGGAGAGGTGCGTTTTTGGAAGAAAAAACCTCTAACTTTAAACGGCCATAACTTTTGAACCAGAAGAGCTAGAGACATAATTTTTTCACCGTTGGAAAGGAAATTAAAAGTTGCACAATGGAAATTTTCTTGGATTTAAGATCAGAGCAAAGCCAGCCATAGTAAATGGCCTCTGAAGTTGAAGGTTTCAAAAAAGTCTCCAAATCTCATAGGGGCACGATGGACCCACCATGAAACTTTTTTCTCGCAAAAACCATCAAAATTGATACCAATCGCTTTGGTTTGATGTGCCTTGAGGTCCCATGTAAATAAAAACAAGATTTGACGACTTTGTGTTTTGGTCAAAATTTCAACCATGGCCACTAGGAGAGGTGCGTTTTTGGAAGAAAAAACCTCTAACTTTAAACGGCCATAACTTTTGAACCAGAAGAGCTAGAGACATAATTTTTTCACCGTTGGAAAGGAAATTAAAAGTTGCACAATGGAAATTTTCTTGGATTTAAGATCAGAGCAAAGCCAGCCATAGTAAATGGCCTCTGAAGTTGAAGGTTTCAAAAAAGTCTCCAAATCTCATAGGGGCACGATGGACCCACCATGAAACTTTTTTCTCGCAAAAACCATCAAAATTGATACCAATCGCTTTGGTTTGATGTGCCTTGAGGTCCCATGTAAATAAAAACAAGATTTGACGACTTTGTGTTTTGGTCAAAATTTCAACCATGGCCACTAGGAGAGGTGCGTTTTTGGAAGAAAAAACCTCTAACTTTAAACGGCCATAACTTTTGAACCAGAAGAGCTAGAGACATAATTTTTTCACCGTTGGAAAGGAAATTAAAAGTTGCACAATGGAAATTTTCTTGGATTTAAGATCAGAGCAAAGCCAGCCATAGTAAATGGCCTCTGAAGTTGAAGGTTTCAAAAAAGTCTCCAAATCTCATAGGGGCACGATGGACCCACCATGAAACTTTTTTCTCGCAAAAACCATCAAAATTGATACCAATCGCTTTGGTTTGATGTGCCTTGAGGTCCCATGTAAATAAAAACAAGATTTGACGACTTTGTGTTTTGGTCAAAATTTCAACCATGGCCACTAGGAGAGGTGCGTTTTTGGAAGAAAAAACCTCTAACTTTAAACGGCCATAACTTTTGAACCAGAAGAGCTAGAGACATAATTTTTTCACCGTTGGAAAGGAAATTAAAAGTTGCACAATGGAAATTTTCTTGGATTTAAGATCAGAGCAAAGCCAGCCATAGTAAATGGCCTCTGAAGTTGAAGGTTTCAAAAAAGTCTCCAAATCTCATAGGGGCACGATGGACCCACCATGAAACTTTTTTCTCGCAAAAACCATCAAAATTGATACCAATCGCTTTGGTTTGATGTGCCTTGAGGTCCCATGTAAATAAAACAAGATTTGACGACTTTGTGTTTTGGTCAAAATTTCAACCATGGCCACTAGGAGAGGTGCGTTTTTGGAAGAAAAAACCTCTAACTTTAAACGGCCATAACTTTTGAACCAGAAGAGCTAGAGACATAATTTTTTCACCGTTGGAAAGGAAATTAAAAGTTGCACAATGGAAATTTTCTTGGATTTAAGATCAGAGCAAAGCCAGCCATAGTAAATGGCCTCTGAAGTTGAAGGTTTCAAAAAAGTCTCCAAATCTCATAGGGGCACGATGGACCCACCATGAAACTTTTTTCTCGCAAAAACCATCAAAATTGATACCAATCGCTTTGGTTTGATGTGCCTTGAGGTCCCATGTAAATAAAAACAAGATTTGACGACTTTGTGTTTTGGTCAAAATTTCAACCATGGCCACTAGGAGAGGTGCGTTTTTGGAAGAAAAAACCTCTAACTTTAAACGGCCATAACTTTTGAACCAGAAGAGCTAGAGACATAATTTTTTCACCGTTGGAAAGGAAATTAAAAGTTGCACAATGGAAATTTTCTTGGATTTAAGATCAGAGCAAAGCCAGCCATAGTAAATGGCCTCTGAAGTTGAAGGTTTCAAAAAAGTCTCCAAATCTCATAGGGGCACGATGGACCCACCATGAAACTTTTTTCTCGCAAAAACCATCAAAATTGATACCAATCGCTTTGGTTTGATGTGCCTTGAGGTCCCATGTAAATAAAAACAAGATTTGACGACTTTGTGTTTTGGTCAAAATTTCAACCATGGCCACTAGGAGAGGTGCGTTTTTGGAAGAAAAAACCTCTAACTTTAAACGGCCATAACTTTTGAACCAGAAGAGCTAGAGACATAATTTTTTCACCGTTGGAAAGGAAATTAAAAGTTGCACAATGGAAATTTTCTTGGATTTAAGATCAGAGCAAAGCCAGCCATAGTAAATGGCCTCTGAAGTTGAAGGTTTCAAAAAAGTCTCCAAATCTCATAGGGGCACGATGGACCCACCATGAAACTTTTTTCTCGCAAAAACCATCAAAATTGATACCAATCGCTTTGGTTTGATGTGCCTTGAGGTCCCATGTAAATAAAAACAAGATTTGACGACTTTGTGTTTTGGTCAAAATTTCAACCATGGCCACTAGGAGAGGTGCGTTTTTGGAAGAAAAAACCTCTAACTTTAAACGGCCATAACTTTTGAACCAGAAGAGCTAGAGACATAATTTTTTCACCGTTGGAAAGGAAATTAAAAGTTGCACAATGGAAATTTTCTTGGATTTAAGATCAGAGCAAAGCCAGCCATAGTAAATGGCCTCTGAAGTTGAAGGTTTCAAAAAAGTCTCCAAATCTCATAGGGGCACGATGGACCCACCATGAAACTTTTTTCTCGCAAAAACCATCAAAATTGATACCAATCGCTTTGGTTTGATGTGCTTGAGGTCCCATGTAAATAAAAACAAGATTTGACGACTTTGTGTTTTGGTCAAAATTTCAACCATGGCCACTAGGAGAGGTGCGTTTTTGGAAGAAAAAACCTCTAACTTTAAACGGCCATAACTTTTGAACCAGAAGAGCTAGAGACATAATTTTTTCACCGTTGGAAAGGAAATTAAAAGTTGCACAATGGAAATTTTCTTGGATTTAAGATCAGAGCAAAGCCAGCCATAGTAAATGGCCTCTGAAGTTGAAGGTTTCAAAAAAGTCTCCAAATCTCATAGGGGCACGATGGACCCACCATGAAACTTTTTTCTCGCAAAAACCATCAAAATTGATACCAATCGCTTTGTCTTGATGTGCCTTGAGGTCCCATGTAAATAAAAACAAGATTTGACGACTTTGTGTTTTGGTCAAAATTTCAACCATGGCCACTAGGAGAGGTGCGTTTTTGGAAGAAAAAACCTCTAACTTTAAACGGCCATAACTTTTGAACCAGAAGAGCTAGAGACATAATTTTTTCACCGTTGGAAAGGAAATTAAAAGTTGCACAATGAAATTTTCTTGGATTTAAGATCAGAGCAAAGCCAGCCATAGTAAATGGCCTCTGAAGTTGAAGGTTTCAAAAAAGTCTCCAAATCTCATAGGGGCACGATGGACCCACCATGAAACTTTTTTCTCGCAAAAACCATCAAAATTGATACCAATCGCTTTGGTTTGATGTGCCTTGAGGTCCCATGTAAATAAAAACAAGATTTGACGACTTTGTGTTTTGGTCAAAATTTCAACCATGGCCACTAGGAGAGGTGCGTTTTTGGAAGAAAAAACCTCTAACTTTAAACGGCCATAACTTTTGAACCAGAAGAGCTAGAGACTTAATTTTTTCACCGTTGGAAAGGAAATTAAAAGTTGCACAATGAAAATTTTCTTGGATTTAAGATCAGAGCAAAGCCAGCCATAGTAAATGGCCTCTGAAGTTGAAGGTTTCAAAAAAGTCTCCAATCTCATAGGGGCACGATGGACCCACCATGAAACTTTTTTCTCGCAAAAACCATCAAAATTGATACCAATCGCTTTGGTTTGATGTGCCTTGAGGTCCCATGTAAATAAAAACAAGATTTGACGACTTTGTGTTTTGGTCAAAATTTCAACCATGGCCACTAGGAGAGGTGCGTTTTTGGAAGAAAAAACCTCTAACTTTAAACGGCCATAACTTTTGAACCAGAAGAGCTAGAGACATAATTTTTTCACCGTTGGAAAGGAAATTAAAAGTTGCACAATGGAAATTTTCTTGGATTTAAGATCAGAGCAAAGCCAGCCATAGTAAATGGCCTCTGAAGTTGAAGGTTTCAAAAAAGTCTCCAAATCTCATAGGGGCACGATGGACCCACCATGAAACTTTTTTCTCGCAAAAACCATCAAAATTGATACCAATCGCTTTGGTTTGATGTGCCTTGAGGTCCCATGTAAATAAAAACAAGATTTGACGACTTTGTGTTTTGGTCAAAATTTCAACCATGGCCACTAGGAGAGGTGCGTTTTTGGAAGAAAAAACCTCTAACTTTAAACGGCCATAACTTTTGAACCAGAAGAGCTAGAGACTTAATTTTTCACCGTTGGAAAGGAAATTAAAAGTTGCACAATGAAAATTTTCTTGGATTTAAGATCAGAGCAAAGCCAGCCATAGTAAATGGCCTCTGAAGTTGAAGGTTTCAAAAAAGTCTCCAAATCCATAGGGGCACGATGGACCCACCATGAAACTTTTTCTCGCAAAAACCATCAAAATTGATACCAATCGCTTTGGTTTGATGTGCTTGAGGTCCCATGTAAATAAAAACAAGATTTGACGACTTTGTGTTTGGTCAAAATTTCAACCATGGCCACTAGGAGAGGTGCGTTTTTGGAAGAAAAAACCTCTAACTTTAAACGGCCATAACTTTTGAACCAGAAGAGCTAGAGACATAATTTTTTCACCGTTGGAAAGGAAATTAAAAGTTGCACAATGGAAATTTTCTTGGATTTAAGATCAGAGCAAAGCCAGCCATAGTAAATGGCCTCTGAAGTTGAAGGTTTCAAAAAAGTCTCCAAATCTCATAGGGGCACGATGGACCCACCATGAAACTTTTTTCTCGCAAAAACCATCAAAATTGATACCAATCGCTTTGGTTTGATGTGCCTTGAGGTCCCATGTAAATAAAAACAAGATTTGACGACTTTGTGTTTTGGTCAAAATTTCAACCATGGCCACTAGGAGAGGTGCGTTTTTGGAAGAAAAAACCTCTAACTTTAAACGGCCATAACTTTTGAACCAGAAGAGCTAGAGACATAATTTTTCACCGTTGGAAAGGAAATTAAAAGTTGCACAATGGAAATTTTCTTGGATTTAAGATCAGAGCAAAGCCAGCCATAGTAAATGGCCTCTGAAGTTGAAGGTTTCAAAAAAGTCTCCAAATCTCATAGGGGCACGATGGACCCACCATGAAACTTTTTTCTCGCAAAAACCATCAAAATTGATACCAATCGCTTTGGTTTGATGTGCCTTGAGGTCCCATGTAAATAAAAACAAGATTTGACGACTTTGTGTTTTGGTCAAAATTTCAACCATGGCCACTAGGAGAGGTGCGTTTTTGGAAGAAAAAACCTCTAACTTTAAACGGCCATAACTTTTGAACCAGAAGAGCTAGAGACATAATTTTTCACCGTTGGAAAGGAAATTAAAAGTTGCACAATGGAAATTTTCTTGGATTTAAGATCAGAGCAAAGCCAGCCATAGTAAATGGCCTCTGAAGTTGAAGGTTTCAAAAAAGTCTCCAAATCTCATAGGGGCACGATGGACCCACCATGAAACTTTTTTCTCGCAAAAACCATCAAAATTGATACCAATCGCTTTGGTTTGATGTGCTTGAGGTCCCATGTAAATTAAAAACAAGATTTGACGACTTTGTGTTTTGGTCAAAATTTCAACCATGGCCACTAGGAGAGGTGCGTTTTTGGAAGAAAAAAACCTCTAACTTTAAACGGCCATAACTTTTGAACCAGAAGAGCTAGAGACATAATTTTTTCACCGTTGGAAAGGAAATTAAAAGTTGCACAATGGAAATTTTCTTGGATTTAAGATCAGAGCAAAGCCAGCCATAGTAAATGGCCTCTGAAGTTGAAGGTTTCAAAAAAGTCTCCAAATCTCATAGGGGCACGATGGACCCACCATGAAACTTTTTTCTCGCAAAAACCATCAAAATTGATACCAATCGCTTTGGTTTGATGTGCCTTGAGGTCCCATGTAAATTAAAAACAAGATTTGACGACTTTGTGTTTTGGTCAAAATTTCAACCATGGCCACTAGGAGAGGTGCGTTTTTGGAAGAAAAAACCTCTAACTTTAAACGGCCATAACTTTTGAACCAGAAGAGCTAGAGACATAATTTTTTCACCGTTGGAAAGGAAATTAAAAGTTGCACAATGGAAATTTTCTTGGATTTAAGATCAGAGCAAAGCCAGCCATAGTAAATGGCCTCTGAAGTTGAAGGTTTCAAAAAAGTCTCCAAATCTCATAGGGGCACCGATGGACCCACCATGAAACTTTTTTCTCGCAAAAACCATCAAAATTGATACCAATCGCTTTGGTTTGATGTGCCTTGAGGTCCCATGTAAATAAAAACAAGATTTGACGACTTTGGTTTTGGTCAAAATTTCAACCATGGCACTAGGAGAGGTGCGTTTTTGGAAGAAAAAACCTCTAACTTTAAACGGCCATAACTTTTGAACCAGAAGAGCTAGAGACATAATTTTTTCACCGTTGGAAAGGAAATTAAAAGTTGCACAATGGAAATTTCTTGGATTTAAGATCAGAGCAAGCCAGCCATAGTAAATGGCCTCTGAAGTTGAAGGTTTCAAAAAGTCTCCAAATCTCATAGGGGCACGATGGACCCACCATGAAACTTTTTTCTCGCAAAAACCATCAAATTGATACCAATCGCTTTGGTTTGATGTGCCTTGAGGTCCCATGTAAATAAAAACAAGATTTGACGACTTTGTGTTTTGGTCAAAATTTCAAACCATGGCCACTAGGAGAGGTGCGTTTTTGGAAGAAAAAAACCTCTAACTTTAAACGGCCATAACTTTTGAAACCAGAAGAGCTAGAGACATAATTTTTTCACCGTTGGAAAGGAAATTAAAAGTGTGCACAATGCACAATGGAAATTTTCTTGGATTTAAGATCAGAGCAAAGCCAGCCATAGTAAATGGCCTTCTGAAGTTGAAGGTTCAAAAAAGTCTCCAAATCTCATAGGGGCACGATGGACCCACCATGAAACTTTTTTCTCGCAAAACCATCAAAATTGATACCAATCGCTTTGGTTTGATGTGCTTTGAGGTCCCATGTAAATTAAAACAAGATTTGACGACTTTGTGTTTGGTCAAAATTTCAACCATGGCCACTAGGAGAGGTGCGTTTTTGGAAGAAAAAACCTCTAACTTAAAACGGCCATAACTTTTGAACCAGAAGAGCTAGAGACATAATTTTTTCACCGTTGGAAAGGAAATTAAAAGTTGCACAATGGAAATTTTCTTGGATTTAAGATCAGAGCAAAGCCAGCCATAGTAAATGGCCTCTGAAGTTGAAGGTTTCAAAAAAGTCTCCAAATCTCATAGGGGCACGATGGACCCACCATGAAACTTTTTTTCTCGCAAAAACCATCAAAATTGATACAATCGCTTTGGTTTGATGTGCCTGAGGTCCCATGTAAATTAAAAACAAGATTTGACGACTTTGTGTTTTGGTCAAAATTTCAACCATGGCCACTAGGAGAGGTGCGTTTTTGGAAGAAAAAACCCTCTAACTTTAAACGGCCATAACTTTTGAACCAGAAGAGCTGGAGACATAATTTTTCACCGTTGG